>NC_056735.1:1780887344-1781037344 GCF_019279795.1 Protopterus annectens
GGAATATTTGGGACAAGGGGATTTTGGCCTTTAGCCTGGTTACAGGCGCAGAATCTTTTCCATTTGTCTGAGTAGGTTTTCCTGGTGCTGGGTCTCCTGGCCTCCAGAATGACATCCATAACAGCTGTAGAGAGAAGGGTTGACTGGTTGTTTAGATAATCTGCCATGCAGCCAGATTTAAAGTCTTGAGCTGGCTGTGTAGAATCTGATTGTTTTGCTGAGTCAGCAGGTGAGGAATTTGAGGTAAAATCCATGCTGGGCCTTGAGTCATGTTCCTTAATAGTGGATACCAGTGTTGGTGTGGCCAGTCTGGAGCAATGAGTATCATTTGTGGCCTCTCTAATCTGGCTTTTAGCAGCACCTTTGCCAGAAGAGGCAGTGGAGGAAAGGCATACACTGTTAGTGTTTTCCAACTGAATGAGAGGGCGTCCACTTTCCAAGCTAGTGTGTGATATGTCCTTGTGCAAAACTTTCGGAATTGGTAGTTTTGGGGGGAGGCAAACAGATCTATGTGTGTGCTCCCCCATTTTTGAGTTATCATTGTGAATATTTGTGGGTCTAGTTTCCACTCGTGAGGATCCATGATATTTCTGCTTAGTTCGTCTGCCAATGTATTTTTCTTTCCTGGCAGAAATTGTGCTTGTAGTTGAACTTGGTAGGTCAGTGCTGTGTTCCACAAGGTCATTGCTTGCCTGCATAGGGGGTAGGAATGTGTGCCCCCTTGTTTGTTTATGTACCACATCACTGTGGTGTTGTCTGTCTTTATTAGAAGTTGTCCTGGATGTAGGAGGTCCTTGAAAGCTGTTAGGGCATTTTGTATAGCTAGCATCTCTTTTTGATTGATGTGGAGATACATTTGATCTGCAGACCATTCGCCCTGAATACACTGTCCTGCCATGTGTGCTCCCCAGGCGTAATCCGATGCATCTGTTGTTATAGTTTGCCTGGCTGTGGGTAAGGTAAAAGCCTGACCCTTGTTGAGGTGACATGCCTGTGTCCACCATAGAAACTCCTGTTGTAGGCAGGGAATTAGTGGTATTACTGCTTCCAAACTGTGACAGTGTTGAGTCCATATGCTTTTCAGGTACCACTGTAATTTCCTCATATGCATTTTGGCATATGGTATTAGTAGTATGCACGATGCCATGAATCCCAAGGCCTGCAGAATTTTTCTTGCAGGGAGTTGGGTCTTTGTTGCCATCATTTTGAAGTATAGTATAAATAAGGCAGTCATCCAGGTATGGATATATTTGAGTTCCTCTTTGTCTGCAGTATGCAATTACTGGTGCCAGGCATTTTGTGAAGACCCTGGGCACAGTAGATAAGCCAAAGGGCAGTGCAGAGAATTGGTAATGAGTTGTACCTGCTATAAATCGGAGGTATCTTCTGCAATTTTGTCTGATAGGGACATGCAGGTATGCCTCCTTGAGGTCCAACGTTACTAGCCAAGCCTTCTTGCCCAGCATGGGAAGAAGTTGCTGTAGTGTGAGCATCTTGAATTTGGGTACTTCCAGGTATGTGTTTAAAATTGAAAGGTCCAGAATGGGTCTCCAGGCTTTGTCCTTTCGGGGAACCAGAAAGAGTCTTGAGTAAAATCCTTATCCTTGCTCCTGTGTAGGAACCTGTTGAATGGCTCTCATGTCCATGAGTGCTGTAATCTGTCTTTGAGCCTCTGTCCATTGATTTGGTGGCAGGTTAGGCATTCCTTTTATCCTTGGTAAAGTGTGAAAGTGGAACCTGTACCCTTGAGATACAATATTTAGGACCCATTTGTCTTTTGTGATGATGTGCCAATTGTCTGCAAAAAAGTGCAAGTTTTCCTCCCAAGAGAGCTGCCAAGAGTGATTTGCTTGGCAGTCTGAGGGGTAAGTCATTGTGATTGTCTTCTGATAGTTTAAGACCTGTCTTCTCCTCCTTTCTGGGTTGTGACACTCCATTGTCGTGGCTTGTAAGAGCCTTGTGGCTGACCTCTGCCCCTTGGGCATCTATATTTGCCCCTCTGTGGCCTGTCAGAAGTTGGAAAGGACCAGTTTTTGGTTGGCCAATTTCTGCTGAAACGAGGGGGTTGAACCTGTAAAAAATCCTTGACCGTCTGCATAGATTTTGCCTTATCCTCCATTTTCTTTAAAACCTCTTCTGCTTTCACACCAAATAAAACATCCTGCTGTAAGGGTGCATCCAATAACTTTGCTTTAACATGATCAGGTAAAGTTTGTTCTTTTAACCAAGCATGCCTACGAATGACAGACCCTGTTACAGCTGCTCTACAAGAAGCTTCCAATGAATCAAATCCACATTGCAAAGTATGTTTTACCACTTGTTCAGCTGCATGCAACAAATCTTGCATTTCCTTGTAATCAGGCTGCTCTGTATGTGTGCTCATTTTTTGTTTTAATTGAGACATCAGATATTGTTGATATTTCAGCATGTGAAACTGGCAATTTAAGGCCCTCATAGCTAGAGTAGCTGAGGTATATACTTTCTTTCCCCATCTGTCTAGTGCTCTAGAATCCCTTCAGAAGGTACAGGATTTTTAGCAATAGAGGCCTTAACCCCTTTGGGACCCTGGAAAATGGTTTCTGGGTCAGCAACAGGGCTTTTATATAGGAATTTATGTGAGTCAGGGATTCTGTAGTATCTGCCTGGTTTGACTGGTGCAGGAGGTAATGAATCTGGGTTAAGGCTAGATTCTGAATAAACATCATCCACAATGTCTAACACAGGTGGAATAGCAAGGGGTCTGTGCTGGGGTAGGAAGAGGAACTCTCACCTGGCCTTCCCAGTGGAAATGTTCCCTCATGGTATGTAAAGTTTCCCTAAAAGAGTAGTCTTCTGGGGGAGACGCTGAAGGAATAGACTCTTCAGCATCAGAGTCTTCATAAGGGTGAAAAGAATATTCCTGTTCCTCAGAAGAATCTGAGGAAATGGAAACCTGGTCAGAGGAAGCGTAGTCCTCCTCCTGTCTAGGCCTTTTATCAGGAGGGGGATGGGAACCCCTGATTAGGGTAATTAAGTCTTCAGCCATCTTAAGCATCTGTTTCTTAGGCATGGGGACTTGTACTGGAGACTGCTGTACAAGCTTCCTTACTTTTAAAGGAGTTTTCAGCTTTGCATAGGATTTAATAGTAAGTGTAGTTGGTCTGAAGACACCTTCAGCAACTGACGGCCTTTCAACTGCACCGGAATCCCCTTCAGCCATGGAGTCGGAAGGTCCTACAGATAAAGGCTCTGGAGGCCTAGCAATCTCTGCTTGGGAGTCGGATGCAGCTTGGGGTTCTAAATCAGCGGTCATCAGGGGCTGCGTAGGCACCTCACTGAAAACCGGAGAACCAGCGACTGGCCTAACAGAGGCCTCGGTGTCTGGTTTGGGTCTCGGTTGCCTGTCCTTATCTTTGCACTTTTTATGCATCCCGGTCGTCGGTTGCTCCAACAGCATGGTATAATTAAATTTTCTACCAAAATAATGTCGGGCAAAATCAAACTGACATTTAATAGTTCATTTGTTAAACCTAGCACAAAACCGACAACCTGTGACGTCGTGGTCTGGGCCTAGGCAAGGGATACAATATGAATGAAAATCCTTATAAGGTATTTGCTTCCCACAAGAAATGCAATTATTAACTTTTTCTGACATCGGTCTGAGGCAAGAAAAGGTTCCCCAATGGGGTACTTAGCTTTATTGAAGACTTCGGTCTGAAATTCGATTTGAAAATCTCAGGAGTCGGCTGACCGGCACTTGCGAACTACTTCTGCTTCGGGCACCACGCGGCAAGAAAGACTGGGGAAAATGGCATCGGCTGCCTCTTTTATACCCCTGTCGCACTGATGTCAGGGACCAAGACTTTGGAACTCAGGCCGACTGCGGGACCGCCTGACGGCAGATAACCCCAAGTGTGATGACTGCAGCAGTGTAACACGATGAACATCTGCAGCTTAGTTTGTTGGCCGGCAGATTTGCTCTAACTTCTGGCTCCATGTAATAGCTTAATTCATAATTAGCATTGCACATTGTTGAGTACAGCCTTTGAGGTTATGGACATAGTTAAAGAAAGCTTTGTGGTTGTATTTGGCCCAAGAGGTTACTCTTACTTAAAACTGGCTTTGATAGACCTAATAAGCCATCTGAGTTGCTTGTTTACATTGATGAAGCATTGTATTTCCTGACTTATGCTATGACTTTCTTCTATATCTTGTACAACCTACTGATGTCTGGGTTCTACCACAGTGGCTTGTTTTTTGAGTTTCTTCCAAGCTTATTTCTGGTAGGCACAGTTGTCTATATGCATTTATTAACATGACTGTATATAGTAATAATCCTACAAAGGCAACTGTGTTATCAGGATTTGGGAGGGGCTTGAAATTTTGTCAGGATGTCATTTAATAATAGGACGTTTACCTTATAACAGTTTCTAAGTGCTGCAGGGTTAGTTGGGGCCATGGGTTTATTTTTATTTCAAATGATACAGCTATATAGTCCAACCTTACCAGAAATGACATTACACTATGGGGATGCAGTTGTTCTCCCATGTTAGTGAGGACCAATTTCAGTATGCTTGATTCCCTAGTGGGTGTGTGGGCTATGCGGTCCAGGGTTTTAGTGTTTACAAAGTCCAGGAATCTCTGAGCCTGCAGGTTTGGGGTTGTGTATGATACTTTTTTTATAATGCAGCAGTTAAAGTCACCCATGAATATGGTATTGGTCTGAATTTTTATTATTTCCAGCAAGTCTGAATTGTGAGTTTCCTAGGTATAAAGGAGGACATATAGCTAGCAAGGATATAGTATGGGGTTT
Source organism: Protopterus annectens (assembly GCF_019279795.1). Taxonomy (NCBI): domain Eukaryota; kingdom Metazoa; phylum Chordata; order Ceratodontiformes; family Protopteridae; genus Protopterus; species Protopterus annectens. The sequence continues at coordinate 1,780,892,137 of NC_056735.1, forward strand.
TACTTATGGTAATTTGGACATGGAAAAGTTCAAGCTTGTCATGCTGTTTGACCATCCTTGAGGTAACCTTGTTATTGATGTTGATTGAGACACCTCCATCTCTAGTCCCTGCCTGCAAAGTAAATGGCTTAAAAGTGTGGAAGGCATTGTATCCCTGCTCTGCCTGTGTGCGCTCCACAGCTTTAAATTATGTCTTGGTAACTGCACAGATACTTGCATTATTCAGGGTAAGAAAAGCTTGGAGGGAGTGGAGTTTCTTGTTTAGACTTCTGGTATTAAGCAATAACACCTTTAGATCCCCTTGGGTTGGTTGTGCTATGCTGTAAGGTTTGTCTGTTAGTATTTCCTAAAAATGGCACTATGGGGTAGGACAATTTTTTAGCCAATATTTAAAAGCCCAGAGGGGACAGGTGCAGACTACCTGTGGCAAAGCAATATGGTCTGCTGACCATATCCTCCCATGCTGACAAGTATTACACCCCCTTGGAATGAAAACATTAGCTAAGCCAATCATTAAAGTCAATCATCTTTTGTTCATGTTGTGCCATCATCCTTAGTGAGGGTAGAATGCTGCTCAATGCTAAGCTTATACCAGCCTGGGACACATAGTCAGAGAGCTCCATAATGTCTCTCTTCATACAGTCTAGAGATGCACATCTCAGGTCATTTACACTCATATGGACTATGACAGAGTCATACTGGTGACTGTGGAACAATGACCCGAGTGAGTGAGTGATCTGGTCTAGCCCCTGATAGGCAAGTAACTGTGATTTTCTCCTTATTCATCCTGGTGAGTGTGACATCTGTGTGCCTCACAATGGACACTCCTATAACTAAAATATTGGGTTGTGTGGTGGCTTGTCTTATGGGATTTGAAGTTGAGGCTCCATGTGGTGTGGTTGTATGTGTTGTAGTGGCTGTTGTTTTGCTGGAGTGCTTTTGGGGCTCCTGAGGTTATTTGTTGTAGGCCAAATGTCTGAGGGGTCTTTGGGGTTTAGGAAGATTACTTTTAAGAGCCTCAGCATCTGTGGGTCAATGTGTCTGATCCATAATATATGTAGTGGGTGTAGTGTGTGCATTTCTCACAACATGGTTGATATTGTGTGTGTTTGAATGTGACAACTCTGCCTACAGTGACTGTGCAAATATGTCTCTCACACACCTTATGAGTTTGTTTGAGAACAAGCTGGTTGTCAGTAAACACAAGACAATTGCTACATTGCCTCAGGACACCCGTATCCACTGAAATGACTGTGGAGATAGCAAGAAAGTTCATGTCCACAGTTTCTGGCCTTATTTGGGTAGCCAGTAAATTGTTGCAGGAGTGAAGAGTTTTAACGCAAGTACCTACTCTTAAACACATGGGGCTTGTCCCTGCCCAAACTAGCTTCTCTTTGCCCAACTGAGTAAAAAGGTAGTTTTGTTTGGCCAGAAATGCAGGAATACAGCAGTTAAGTAACAGTAACAAATACAAAGTATAAAATTACACAGTAACACTGCCTGGAAGGCTTCTCAAAAATGCAGATCTTGGCAGTCAGCAAAGAGTACAATATTAGGGACCTTTAAAATGATTTAAAGTATAAAATCAACAAATAAAGTAGTGACATTCTAATACAGTTAACTGAAGTGCGAAACAATAAAACAAATTTATCTGTCAAGGACGGAGCAGGATTAATTCAGGACTCTCTCAAAGTGTGGCAAGGACGCCAAGCAGATGGGAGCTCTGGGAAAATGAGGAGGAGACAATTGCTGGTGGGCACTCAGTATTAATTGATCTATGGAAAACAATGGGTGGGAAAAGTACTTAAGCAGCGTACAAAACTGACAATAGCAATGAAAGAGGAGAGGGAGAGACAGAGAGACTTTGGAAGAGACACAGGCTTTTAAAACCACAACGGAGAAGGGGTGCGAGGGTTGAGGAAAAATTCAAGCTGCAAGAAGCAAGCTAGCAAGAGAGATACAATCAAATATAGACAACATTGGAGCTCTGTGATTTCAGAACTTGTTGCAAATCACAAATCACAGTTCTCTTAGTCCTATGACTCAGCGCTACAGGTCAATGACCCCAGGTAGGTTAGAATTTTAGAAACTTTAGCTTTTACGGGGAGTGAGGAAGAACCAGTAGGGATCAGCAGGGAGAGCAGTACTCAGTGTATTAATGGGAACTGGAGCAGACGCAAAGAACAGCAGAAAATAGTAGCAAAGTAAACAGAAAGGCTCTGGAATGCAACTTTAAGCAGGTACTGTAAATAATAACACAATATAATACTCTAGCAACAAAATTGGAAATGTAAACAGCTGTAAAAGAAGTGAAGCAGAAATCCTGCAGCAGAATTTATAATACAACTACTACTGCAATCCCACTATAATATAAGGCACCAGACTATGCAGATATTTACCAGTAATACTGTTTATAACACAAAAAGAAAAATCTAGCAAAGCTAGAATTTCCACTGTGTGATACCTTAAACATCTTGAATCAGACGCAACATGGGATATATGTAAATTACCCTTCAAGGATATCAGGTGTTTCAGCTAAATGGCAATTCTGAATATCCATGCCTTTTTTCTTTTACTTTTACTTTTAAGTCTTTTTATGGACAATTTTAGGCCATTATAGCCAAACCTCTCTAGCTGTGGACATGCATGTTTCTGCCTTCTTATGACATCATCAGCACAGCATAAGAGGAATGTTTGACTACAAGTTTGTTCTTCTTTCGGCGTTGCCCAGTTAGGTGTCGGCACATTGAAACTCCGGTCTGCTAATCATTGGCAGTAGATTTTTATGGTGCTGAGATCCAGCTCGACTCCCAACCTTCAACGAAAGCACACCCATTTATGCATGTCTTTTGAAGTCCACTCGACCGCGGGGAGGACATACAGACTCCACACAGAAGGCGCTCCAACCAAGAATAGAACGGGAGAACCTCTTGCTGTGAAGCGACAACGCTACCGCTGCACCACTGCGGCAAAAGTCAAAAGTGAAAATTCTAGCTTTGCAAGATTTTTCTTTTTGTGTTTTTAACCAATTGGTTTTTCTGTGTGACCTTTTTAAATATTGTTTTAGTAATACTGTTTATGAAAAAATGCAGTATTAAATAACTGAATGAGGCTCAAATCTGGCAGTAGTTTACAGTTTTGCCACAAATGCAAATTAAACTACAAGACTAGAGCTCCAGACAGTGTTCAAAATACCAGCAAATAGATTTTACAAGCAATTCTACTGATGGAGATAGAAGTTCAGTATAATGTAAAAACAATGCTTAAATCTTACAGGAATTCACAGTTTTCCCCCTTATGCAAATGATGCTACAAGACTAAAGTCCCAGAACAAACTGAAAAAATGCATAATGCTGAGCCAGGTTTTTATAGAAGAAAAACCTTTTTGAGTATTTTCCTGAAGTTCTTGGAAGGACTTGGCTGTGGATATCAGTGTATCATAATTAGCAAACTGAATGACAGTTGTGTCATCATTAACAGTGTAGAGGTAATTAATGAAATGAGAAAGAGTATGGAGCCAAGGACTGACTTTTCTGGCACTGTAACTGAAATGGGGAAAATAGTGATGGTTCCTTCTGTCATTTTACTGCCTGTAGCCTGTTAGAAAGGTTACTATGGAACAAACTGAGGGAGGTGTTGTCAAGGTCTAACGAAGATAGTTTATGGAAAAGAATTGGATGGATACAGTGTCAAACGCCTTAGATAAGTCAAGAAATTGTGAGGAAATGTTTCAGAGTCCCTAAGAAGGTTTATATGATGGGTGAAATTAAGGAGAGGTGTGGTAGTGTTCTGGTCTGGCTTGAAGCCATGTTGGAGAGATTTCTACTTATTAAGTGTTTGAGAAGTTGGAACTGTATGCACTTTTCAAGGATTTTTGATAATGAAGAAGGCACAGCTATTGGGTGGTAATTACAGAATTCCTTTGTATAACAAAATAATTAATGACTTTTCCCAAGATAAAGGCAACATAGTTTTCTTAGATAGATTTGTTTATAAAGCTAGAGACAATCTATGCTAAAGGGTCAGCAACCAGGCTAATATATTCTGAAGGAAAATTGTCATCAGCGAGTGTAGTGGGTTTTAGCTTACAAAGTAGTTTTTTGATAGTGGAGAGGGGAACTAGGTCACTATAGAAGACAAAGATTTTACATGATAGTTCTGTTTGGATGAACGGGATAGGTGGATGGTTGTTTATGTATGAAGTGTGAGTCGAGCTGGTTAGAAATAGGTTTGATACTGTTAGTGGTAGTAGGACTTGGTTGGACTTGGCAGCCTGGATTTACAAAATTGATAATAGAGGACCAGAATTATTTCAGGTTCTTAGCATATGCATCTTGTACTGAAGTGTAGTGAAAATTTTTATCAGACTTGATTGATTTTTTGGTGCAGTTGTGGAGCTCCCTGAAGTATTAGAAATTCTATTTTTTCAGGTATGCAGTCATGTCAGGCCATCAGCAGACTTAAGCTGGGTTAGTACATCACATCTTGCATGGACACCATTAACATGAATGCCACATTGGCATAGATGTGGCACAGGTACCAATGTTTACCTCAGTGTGTCTTTTGTCATGCATTTATGAGGCACAGCACTACTGCAGTGATACCTGTAGCAGCTGGGGCACAAAAAGGCTGATAATGGCACGTGGGGTTGATGACAATAACAAAACACAGACACCTGAATCATAGTCTGATGGCACAGTGGCACTCCCTCAATCCATCCTGGGTGTGGATGTACCCTCAGTAAAAGATGAAGGTGTAGAGTCACCTATACCAGGACATGTGGCTGTACAGCATGTGGTGCTAACAACCAGTGATGTTCCATCTGTACCTACAGCAGTAACACTGTGCCTCAAATGGGAATACTCACCATTTCACAGCCTTACAGGAGTGTCCAACACCATCACACATCACAGGATGCCCATGACATAAGAGCAGCAAGTGGGATCACACAGTAGATATGCTAAAGTACCATCCAAGATCAATCCTTGTCAACTTGTCATTGCTGTGTTTCACATGGCATCCATGAGGACATAAGTTTATAGGTTCATGGTCTTCTGTATGTGGTCAACACACCAACCAAGACACTTGCATGTTCTGACTGACCCTAAAGTGGTCAATAATCTCTTGCTCAGCTAGGCAGCCCCTGTTACATTGGCATCAGATGGCACTGTGCCAATACCAACATGAAATGGCACTGCTAAGGGTTACAGCAGTCATTTGCTTGGCAGCTGTTGAGAATCAGAGCATTTTTGTTACATACAGCATCAAAATATTTGGTATGCTTTTCTATTTTACAGGCAGGTGTAGAAAGCTACAACCATTTCCTTTGTACACATCTATGAACTGCAACTACACTCACCTTGCATACATTTGAATTCCATTAGAACCACACATGCTGTGATGTCCCCACTCTGGGCCAGTAATCAAGGAGCAAGAATCCTTACCACTGACACAGGAGAGGGACATTCACTTGGAATACAAATGGATACACTCAGTATTTCCAGATGCAGACCTATCTGCATCCAGCACAAATTTCCTTAAGAGCACACAGGGCACACACTCAGTGTGTGGTTTGGGTTTCTCTATCTGTCTCTTTCCAGGTCACCAATAAAACTCCACACTGGTACAACTGCAGAGTTAGGTCCTCAGCTGAGTGCCCAAGCCAAGTCCTACACCACTCTCTCTGTGAAACCAGTGCTTTGTGTCCCTGCTCCAAGTAGCTCTCACACACACACACACACTCACACACACACACACACACACACACACACACACACACACACACACACACACACACGCACGCGCACACACACACACACACACACACACACACACACACACACACACACACACACACACACACATCTAGGGAAGTCTGGCACAAGTTTACAAGCTATGCCCCCTTCTGCCCAGACTATAAGGTAGTTAACACTGCCACCAAGCACTATAAATCCTGCTACCTAAGGCTCTTGCAAGGGTACCCAATTATACTGAGTGAAATTAATATTAATACAAATGGTAATGTTGACGAAGCAGTAATGCTTTCAGGAGTGGCCAGAGTTATCAACAAATAAATATGTGCAAATACTCTCAAAGCTTAAATATGTTCTAAAAAGGACCAGTCTAAGATGAATGAAACAAAATCCACGTCAGCAGAACCAGCAGCAAAGAGTCCAATATTGAGTGTTTTATTAACATCCACTTTTCGTTTAAGAAAACTGAACTTCTTCAGACAAACATCAAAAGGTAACAAATGTAAAAAAACTCCTTAAATACACAATTAACAACACATGGTACATTTGAATGGACCAACCAACTGGTTAAAACTCGCTGACATCAATATGTGGGAAAAAGCTGATCTCAAAGCTTCTTAAAGAGCTACTACATACAAAGGTCAGATCTTTACAGATTGTGTTTTGAAATCAAACAACTAACCAAAATGAAATAAAAAATTATCAATGAAAATGTGTCTAAACATAAAATGTTTAAAACCAAGAAAAACAAAACATAATAAATGGAACCAATTTAATAACTTAAAATAAGAAGTAAAACATAAAAAAATAGTAAGTGATAAATGGAAAATAAAAATAAAAAAATAATAAAATTACCTCTTTAGGAGGCGTTTGTCAAGAACTGGAGTATTTTCTGTTGTGACGATGCCTTACAAGCCAGGTTTGGCACTTTGCCTAGTTTTATATACAGGAGGGGTTATAACCTCAAACGGATATTAGAAACAAAAAAGGACACTCGTGTCAGAGTAGAGGGCACTTTCAAATGTGAGAGTTGCAACATGTGCAGGCACATTGCCACTGGTTCGAGATTTAAAATTGCTAGGTCTTCTTTTTCCACTGTTGGTAGATTCAGCTGTAAATCTCGATCGGTTGTTTATTTAGCTTGCTGCCAGTCTTGCCCAGCATTTTATGTGGGCAAGACTGACAGAGGTTTTAACGAAAGAATCTATGAGCATTTATATTGTATTAGGAAAAATAAGTGTGAAAACGCTTTGGCGAAACATGTTAATGACCACCCTCAGCACAGTTTTACTTTTAGGGTGTTAGGACAGGTTCCCTTTGACATCGGGGGGGTCCTTTTCAACTATTATTAGAGCGCCTAGAAGTGATTTGGCAGCTGAAACTCTGTTCATACAGACCTCCAGGTCTTAATGACAGAGTAAGTTTAGCTTGCATTTTGAAACTCAGAAGTATGCAGAGGTAATTTTATTATTTTATATTTTTATTTTCCATTTATGACTTACTATTTTTTATGTTTTACTTCTTATTTTAAGTTATTAAATTGGTTCCATTTATTATGTTTCGTTTTTCTTGGTTTTAAACATTTTATGTTTAGACACATTTTCATTGATAATTTTTTATTTCATTTTGGTTAGTTGTTTGATTTCAAAACACAATCTGTAAAGATCTGACTTTTGTATGTAGTAGCTCTTTAAGAAGCTTTGAGATCAGCTTTTTCCCACATATTGAAGTCAGCGAGTTTTAACCAGTTGGTTGGTCCATTCAAATGTACCATGTGTTGTTAATTGTGTATTTAAGGAGTTTTTTTATATTTGTTACCTTTTGATGTTTGTCTGAAGAAGTTCAGTTTTCTTGAACGAAAAGTGGATGTTAATAAAACATTTAATATTGGACTCTTTGCTGCTGGTTCTGCTGACATGGATTTTGTTTCATTCATCTTAATTTGTTTCAACTTTTGTTGCTTCAGTTAGTTTGTTTTGCATCCATTGCCAGTAGCTTCAACCGGCAGCATTCAACTAGCATTTATGGAATTGGAAGAAGGTGCTTGTTTGGACAATTCTGCACTGGTTTCATTTACTAACATGGTTAAAAAACTCAATGAAAGGATGGATGTGCTTTCCCAACATTTGTAGCAGTCAAGGGAAATGCTGACAATTTGGCGGAAGACGTTCTTGGAGTTGGTTTGGCTTCTGAGGCGACAGCTGACACCAGTGATGGGTCGAATGACCGTGAGGACAGTGGAAGTTCCACCTCAACTGTTTCAAGGGTTCCTGTACATCCTAGACCTACCGGTGAACATCCCAGGACCAGTTCATCTCTGAGCCGAACTGGAGACTCACTGAATGTTACATCTTGGTTGAATGAGCAACTCACAGCTTTTGAGAACAGGAACGGGTTTGTGTCTATTGACACAGGGACATCAGAAGCTCCTTTAGTGGACTTTTTGAAGACCTTGGACCACATATCTTTAAAGGTAAAGAAGCTTCAGTTAGAGATTTCCTATTTTAATGAATGTAAGAAAGTGGGGGTTGTGCCAAAGGGCTTGTGCTCTTGGCAGTACCCCACTCGACTGATAGCTGGTTCAGAGTTCCATAGTGAGCTGATTTGTTTGTTTGATAGACATGGACATGAGTTAATGGACTTAATGGCCAAATTTTATCAGAAATTTATAGACCAGTTGAGTGCTGAAATTGAAATTTTGGATACCAATATTAAGTCACTTGTAGATTTTAACAGGTACAATTTTGAGTATAAACAAATTTTTTCGACCATAGACCAACAGATATGTCGTAATATGGAGATGACAATGAAAAAACTGAAAAGAGACATAGATGCATACAATAAACAAACTGCATAATACCCCCCAACCCATTCTCAGAGTGTTGGCGACAGTCTAGGTGCTCCTGTTAACCTGACTCATGGGGTTATGAGTCAGACAGCTAGACCTAGTAGGCCGGCTACTGGAGAGGATGTGGAGGATGTTGTTCCTACAGAAAATTTTGTGACTGATGGTGGCAGGGATGAGGAGGCTTCTCGTTCTACACCGTCTTTTTCCTCGAACCAGGGACAGAACCATCAGAGGTTTTACAACACGAGGAGCTATCACAGGAACAACAGCAAGAAGCCTTTTCAGAAGTAATGAGAAGGACAAAACCTGACATTATTAGTAACAGTTTTGGAGATTTTTTTGTTTACAACTATCCGAGTTTTACAATCACTGTGGAGATGTCTGATTTATTTTCAAAAGGTCTCACTTTTGTTCCATGGAGACATTTTAATCTCACACACACATTGCTTGATTTAAAGTTGTTTATACGTAAGTTGAATTTATTGTTAATTTTTGGTAATACTGTTTTAGACAAAAAAACTTTGAGAGTTCCAAGTACATTTAACCCCCCTATTCACCCTTTACTTTTTTTATTTGAACATTTCTGTGAAACCGAAATTAGAAACTTAGTCAACTGTTGTAGGACACTTCCAAACAAAAACTTGACTGATGACGAAGTTGACTTGTTGGACACTTTAAAAAGTTTACCTGTCAGGATTCTTAAACCTGACAAGGGGGGTGGTTTAGTACTAATGGACACTGTCTTACCCACATGTTATTGCAGGATGCTTACACACTGTCTAGCATTAACAAATTGAATGCAGCGTATAGGTGCATCCATGTTTTCTTGAATGATTTGTTTTTAGAAAATGTTATAGAACAAGATGTGTTGAAATATTTGACTGTTTTGTTTCCCAAGATTCCGACAGTTTTCGGATTACCCAAGATCCATAAATATGTGCACAACCCTCCCATGAGGCTATTGGTTAATGCTAGGGTTCTATCACTTACCCGATAGCCAAATACGTGGATAATATACTGAAAAAATATGTTGAAAAGGAAACACACATCTGTAAAGACTCTTGGGCTTTTTTTAAAAGCCATGGGTGCTTTAGAATTCAAGAGAGGTCATAGATTTGTGACAATAGATGTAAAAGACCTTTATACGTCTATCCCTCATGCTACAGGGATCGACTGGGTCACTGACCGTTTATTGCATCATATTGCTAGCAGTGTAGAAATCAGATTGGTGCAGGAATTGTTAGATGTCATCTTGAAGCTCAACTTTGTAACATTTGGGGGAGAGATATATTTGCAGAAGACTGGTGTAGCCATGGGCTCACCAGTAGTGGCCAGTTTTGCCAACATCATAATGGCTGAATGGGAACACAGATATGTCTTTCATAATCATAACGGTCAGTTCAAAATCTATTTTTATACCAGATTTTTGGATGACGTCTTTATATTGACAGAAGGTTCAACTAATGATGTGGGGACTTTCATGGACCATCTCAATTCCAGCACGTCTTTTTTGAATTTTACATTTGTAGAGTCTGATTCTAGAATTTCTTATCTGGATGTAGACATACAAAGACATTTCTGCTGGTAGCTTTAAGGCCAAAATATTTCGTAAGAGTTCCTATTCAAACACCATGTTACACTTTACTAGTGCCCACCCTGGGCACCAAAAAAGAGGGGTAGTCAAGGGGCAACTTGTGCGCGCTGCTCGAATGGTAACAGACGATGAACCCTTTTTAGAAGAATGTGAGTTTATTAAGGGATTGTTTCTACACAGAGGTTACCCAGACAAGTTTATTCACGACCTGGTTACTGAGGTCCAGACTAAAAGGTATGGGGGTGTTTATAAACCTATTTTACAAAGCAGTTTGTTCACAAGTTGTCTACTAGAACATTCACCTCCAGTTATGCCTGAAGTCTTTGTAGACAACAAGAAAGTAGGCACTTCTATTTCTTTCATCACTAATTATAGTGCTGAGATTCACTTAATTAAGGAGGTGTTTGTCAAGAACTGGAGTATTTTCTGTTGTGACGATGCCTTACAAGCCAGGTTTGGCACTTTGCCTAGTTTTATATACAGGAGGGGTGATAACCTCAAACGGATATTAGAAACAAAAAAGGACACTCGTGTCAGAGTAGAGGGCACTTTCAAATGTGAGAGTTGCAACATGTGCAGGCACATTGCCACTGGTTCGAGATTTAAAATTGCTGGGTCTTCTTTTTCCACTGTTGGTAGATTCAGCTGTAAATCTCGATCGGTTGTTTATTTAGCTTGCTGCCAGTCTTGCCCAGCGTTTTATGTGGGCAAGACTGACAGAGGTTTTAACGAAAGAATCTATGAGCATTTATATTGTATTAGGAAAAATAAGTGTGAAAACACTTTGGCGAAACATGTTAATGACCACCCTCAGCACAGTTTTACTTTTAGGGTGTTAGGACAGGTTCCCTTTGACATCAGGGGGGGTCCTTTTCAACTATTATTAGAGCGCCTAGAAGTGATTTGGCAGATGAAACTCTGTTCATACAGACCTCCAGGTCTTAATGACAGAGTAAGTTTAGCTTGCATTTTGAAACTCAGAAGTATGCAGAGGTAATTTTATTATTATTATTTATTATTTATTATTTTTTATTTTTATTTTCCATTTATGACTTACTATTTTTTATGTTTTACTTCTTATTTTAAGTTATTAAATTGGTTCCATTTATTACGTTTCGTTTTTCTTGGTTTTAAACATTTTATGTTTAGACACATTTTCATTGATAATTTTTTATTTCATTTTGGTTAGTTGTTTGATTTCAAAACACAATCTGTAAAGATCTGACTTTTGTATGTAGTAGCTCTTTAAGAAGCTTTGAGATCAGCTTTTTCCCACATATTGATGTCAGCGGGTTTTAACCAGTTGGTTGGTCCATTCAAATGTACCATGTGTTGTTAATTGTGTATTTAAGGAGTTTTTTTACATTTTTTACCTTTTGATGTTTGTCTGAAGAAGTTCAGTTTTCTTGAACAAAAAGTGGATGTTAATAAAACAGTTAATATTGGACTCTTTGCTGCTGGTTCTGCTGACGTGGATTTTGTTTCATTCATCTTAGTTTGTTTCAACTTTTGTTGCTAAAAAGGACCAGTCACAATGAAAAGTTTAAATATATTTAATAATAAATAATAAAAGAAGAAGAAAATGCTAAATATCCATTTATAGTAAACACCAGAGTTTCAATCACAAGGAATAATAAAAATAACACCGATGGAAAGTTTCACACAGTTATAGAAAAACAGTACTTCTAATCTCACTATGTTTTCCCGACTAATCTAAAGAAAATTACTGTTCCCTAGTTAAGTTACTACCGCAAGGTAAGATGATTTGGGTGAGTGGTCCTTGTTGCCAGATCAAAGACAGAATGCAGAATGCCGAGGGCTATTTCCTACTAATATCTAAATATTATTTCAAAGTTGATTACATAATGACATCACATCTGGTTATCTCACTCTGTTTCACATGTTATCACTAACACTGAAAGCTGACAGGATTTTAGCACCTGTGTGTTACTGTGCTCAGATCTCATGGAAGTCATAAAACCATAAAACACTTCCCTTCTTCCTACAGGAGCTAAAAGCTATTCTGTAGCACAGACATTGCATCTCTGACTCACTTCAAAACTGTGGGATAATATCTTTATGGCTTAACCCATAAAGTAATTTAATTTCGAGAATATTTTGCAAAGTCGGGGGATTAAGATTAACCTCTTCACTTCCAGTATATGCTGTTGCAATGTATACAATTAACCAGTTACAATAAAGCATGTCCATTTCTTTTCCTTCCAGCAGGGCACACTGTTGATACATTTTAACAGAAGCAAACCTCACAAATACATTGTCAGCACAAGCATCTGTACAAATCAGTTTGAAATACAAATGACATATAATTATTTACAAAATTCCAGCCAGCTGTGCAAGCATATTTTACAAATCAATAAAAAGAAGTAAACCAGCCAACCACAGCCGATAAAATAAAATTATTTATTTATAAAAGACTGGTAAGTGCTTTCATGCAGTAAGTGCACTTCATCAGACCAAGATAACAAAACATATACTGCATACTTTGTAAATAGTAAGAACAGTTAACTTAATGAGCTAATTTACCTGCCTTAAGCATGGGTCTTAAAGGTACATTAACATTCAGTCCAGGAACTCTATGTGCTTGTAACCTAATAATCCAATTAATTTCTGTTTCTTCCACTTTATTAACCATATCACCACCCCTCACGTTATTAACAAGCAATTGTAAAAACCAAAAAAAGAAAAACTATGTGTAGAATAAGAAGCTGCATGTTTAGCCAGAGAATTATTCAAATCACTGCACCTTATATCCCTAACATTCTCCAAAATACATTCCTTGAGGGGGCGATTGGTTTTGCAGACATAAAAACAGGTACAGTCATTACAAATAGCTAAATAAACCAAATCTTTAGAAGTGCAATTAGAGTAAAACTTAAAAACAAAGTTCTGACCAGTCACTGGTTGTTAAAAAGGAGCGTCTATGGAAATATAATTACAAGCCTTACAAGAACGGCATGCATGTGTACCCAGCTTATCAGACACCAAAGGCTTCTTGCTATCAAAAGTCCTTAAATTATTAATTCTAAAGATTTGGTTTATTTAGCTATTTGTAATGACTGCACCTGTTTTTTATGTTGGTAAAACCAATTGTCCCCTCAAGAAATGTATTTTGGAGTATATTAGGGATATAAGGAGCAGAAATTTGAGTAATGCTCTGGCTAAACATGCAGCTTCTTATTCTACACATAGTTTTTCTTTTTTGGTTTTACACTTTTTGTTAGCAACTTGAGGGGTGGTGATATGGTTAATAAAGTGGAAGAAGTGGAAATGAATTGGATTACTAGGTTACAAGCTCATGGAGCTCCTGGAATGAATGTTAATGTTCCTTTAAGACCCGCGCTTAAGGTAAGTAAATTAGCTCATTATGTTAATTGTTTTTACTATTTATGTAGTATGCAGTCTGTGTTTTGTTATCTTGGTCTGATGAAGTGCATTTACTGCATGAAAGAGCTTAACATTTTTTATTAAATAAATAACTTTATTTTATTGGCTGTGACTGGCTAGTTTACTTCTTTTTATTGTTTATTGGCATTCTTGTCATTATGTCAGCCTTTGACTTAAGTGGCTTGTTTGTTTCTTTACCGGCATGGCTGGCAGTACCTCCTATCATCACACATGCCACTACACAACCATTTGCATTTATTTTCTGCTGTGTTTTTGGGCTCACCACACTGTAACATGGGACTATGAATCAGCACTGACCTTTATTTGTATGCACATTGGCGATATTACTGCAAGTGAGCACTACATACTGTGCAACTTCCCTATGAATTCTGGCCATTTTTATCTTGACATTTCATTAGCCATTTTAATCCAACTTAAGCTTTCATCATTATCAAAATAAGCAGAGAATGCACACCTGCAACATAAATCACATAGATTAGATTTGCTATGAAAAAGCATGCAGAAGGAAAGTCTTGTGAAACCTCAACTGCTTCTGCGTAAGACACCATTAACACTACAAGTAACGATGATTGTGTACACTCGTCTGTGTATAACAGGTGCTATTTTTAGAAAAACATGAGGTAGAAGGCAAACAGTTTCATATTATGGTCTAGCAGACAATAATCTTACCCTGTGAAGATCAGCTTTAACTCTCTCTGTTGAATTAGATTCTGCTGAGTTTTGTGATTCTGTATTTGCTGCTATATACACGTTTTCTGTAAAAAATTGTGAAGTTTATCTTATTTCTTTTTCAGTGAAGTTTGCAGAAAATCACCTTTAAACATCAGAGCAAAACTGTGTAAAACTGTCATGCATACTTACCTTACAGCTTCTAGGCCAACATTTGTGAAATCTTAGCCTTACATAACTGAACTCTTCAAACTATAAGATTTCTGTTAGATCCTAGGTGCATTCAGACATGATCTGTAAAGTTCACTTAGACTTGAGGTGACCATGGCTACCAAAATACTTCCAGGTCATAATATGATCCTTTCCATACATCTCTAACCTATTCCGCATTATACCAGCATAAGGGAAGGTCCTGACCCAGAACTCACAGTTTCTTTTATCTTTCATTTCCTGCACTGCCTGCCAGCCATCAGCCCTTCCACAGTCAACTAGTCCATTTGTTCTCCCACAGGATGAAAACTAAGCATGGGAGCCTATCATCCAGACAGCCATCAGGGTTTTTCTAATTTTTATAAACTAATTCCTACATCTACAAGCTTGATGAAAACATTCACAAATGAGATGGCCCTACAATGCCTTTCCTGTGGGCATACACATTCCTAATCACATGCAATGATGGCTACCATGAAAACGGGGCTTGGGAGAGTCAAAAGCATGTCTAACCTCACTGTAGCATACCATGTACCTTTATCACTAGTAGAGGTCAATATTGCAGTAAGGTACACCACCATCCTCCTCAAGGACAGGTGGGCTGGTATCAGTCACCCTCTCTCATTCTCCCTCTTCCATCTTTCCCAGTACTCAAGCTGCTAATCAGTGTTGTCTGTGTCATAGTCATGGCTTTATCACTGTACAGCATGGATCCAGGCCTAACACCACAGTATCTGACTTGATCAAATGTGAGAAATAATTCTGCAAGAAACAACGATAGTGAAATAAAGTTATAAACTTGGGTTACTCACAGATACAGCTGACAAACTCTTCCCAGGACAAGGGGATAGTTGGATAGAAATGTGTTTCAAACCTAATTGCAGATATCAGCTGATACAGCGAATGCTTGCATATCTGTTGCATCTTATTTTAAGAGTCAGTATGTAGCATGGGGTAGACTTGGGAAGAATCTGAAGCAAACTACTGATAAAGCAGCAGGCTGGTGCCACTGGCGACAGATGACGTCACAGATTACTAAACCCTGTAGTAAAAACGAAGACAAGTTCTGGCAAGACAAGTAAAATGCCATACCTAAAAGGAGGCACATACTGTGGACTAATGCCAGTATACAATGTCCATGAAGATATAACCTTGTAACAAACAACAGAAAAAGCCCTCCTCCTAGAAAAGAGGCTCAAATGTATGCTTTCTCATAGTCAGCAGATAGACAGAAGGCAACAATACACACAGTTTAGCTAAGACACCAAGGCTCAGTCAGTTAATTGTACGTGTCCTCTGGCTGTACAAACAAAGATCAGCATTCCATTCTTCATGCATGTCACTGCCCATCAATGAAGTCAAAAATATAAGTGGCAGAATAAATGGCTTGTAGAAATATTCTTCACAAGTGCCAAAAATATCTGAGTCAGACAACTTCAGAGCAACTAACATAAAGACCATACTAGCTCAGATGACACAAGAAAGAAAGTTCTACAGAGAGGAATAAAAGAGAGACCATGCCTCTAAAACACTTCAGCTAGATAGAGTTAGACCAAAATCCATCCCCCAAGGAGGGACTGCAGGGAATGAAATGGAAGAAATGGGGAATCTTTTAAGATTTTGCAGCTTATTTATTTGAACGGTATTTGCTGGAGACCGGCTCCACAACAGTATGGCTTGTCAAGTAATGATTTTTCAAAAAATATAAACTTGCTCACTAAAGTGAAAAATAAGTGGATTAGCATGTTGAATTTAAGAGTTGCCTTGCCACTGTCACAATCAAATGCAAAAACTCAGAAGTTAGAATAATATAGTTCAGGTATACAGGCATCCCCCTACAAAAGGAGTGCTGGGGTGTCAGATCCCCTATATAAACCTTAAAGCTGAAGGCATATTGTGCATTAGTATGTGTTTCTTCTTTCTCCAGCTCCAGTAGGGCCATTTAGTTAAGTGCTAGGATTTAGAAATGTGTATTCATGAAGCTACATTTCAAAGTCCTGGAGTTCAGTAGTGCAGAGCATATTCAGACAAATGAGTACTTCAAGCATGGAAGACTAAAATTAGATAGCTTATAGTCATTTTCTCACATCGTAGGAGCATGTTTCTTGCTTGCTTGAGCAAGGTGGCAGTTGCTTGTTTTGCCTCAGGTCGCACTTATCCATTTCTTGTTACATACTTCACAAAGCAGTAAAGCTATAAAGCCTTAAATGTAATGTTTACTAGTTGGTCTGATACTGCAACCTCCTGTAAAAAAGAAAATTTTTATTGCCTGCCAGTGATCACTTTTTCTCTGAAGAGTAATGATCTCAGAGTAAAAATAACAAAGTAAGGAAAACAACCCCCACATGTGGAGTTGTAGGGGCCTTACACCTTGAAAAAGTGCTTTTTTTATGTGTGTCATCTGCTCATAACATCACAATCCTAAGTACACGTGTTAAATGAATGTGTTTATTCAGTTTATTATCATAATTTCGAATGACACTCGGTCGACCACACTATGTTCAACAACGGAAAGTCAAACTCGGCAATGTCGAACTTCAAAAGCAAGCCTAGGAACGGGTTTTAACATGGGTCGAGATAGGGGCGAGGTTTGTAGTTCGGCAATAGCAGTGAACCCCTATCTCGACCCATGTTAAAACACATTCCTAGGCTTGCTTTTGAAGTTCGACATTGCCGTGTTCGACTTTCTGTTGTCGAACTTAGTGCGGTCGACCGAGTGTCATTCGAAATTATGATAGTAAACCGTTTATTCATATTCATAATCAAGGGTAATTAAAATGCAGAAGCTATGTTTCCATAGCCCTTGTGAGTCAGCAATACAGGGAAGAATATATTTTGTTAAAATTGCTGAAAAAAAATCACAGTTGATTTTAATGCTGTATATCTTTTTTTATGCTGATGAATTGCACTTTGATGTCTAAGGTGGCTAAAATCAATGATGAATCATGGTCAGTAGTTATTAATTTGCCTTTAACAAAACAACTGGACAGACAGTCACAAAAATGGACAGAAATGGAAGTTCTAAGACAAACAAGATACTAAATTAAAACTATCTTAACCTGTTATACAATGTTATTAATAACTATGACCTGGTTGTGCATGACAGAGGGGTATGAAATGGCAGCTGTTGAATTTAAAAAAAAAAATCTTGTGGGCCCATAGAAAGGAAGTGTTACATATGCACATTACAAGTGCAGACTTGTTTTTTATCCAGGACAGCCAGATTAGTTTCATAAATGTAGATGGGAGACGGCATTTAGGAAGAAACTATAATGTAGAAAAATGTAATAAATTTCTGGTCATGCAATGAAGGAAATTATGCATGTTCCTTCTTCTCTTGTGCTGTGCAGGGTAAAGGGACATGAGAACCAAAACTGTTCAAAGAGAAGAGGACAAAGGAGTGGCTCTTGGAAAAGAAAGATAATGGGTATGAATGAAAGCAACAGGAATGTAGAAATGGCAGACAACAAATATGAAATGGAAGAAAGAAACACACTATAAGAAGGGATACCTGAAAATGTAGTATGGATGGTTTTAATATATAGATTCATAGATATTCCAAGGCTGCTGCATCTTAATACCATTCACATCTTGTCAGAAAATACCCTCAAAATGCATCTCCTTTCTTCAAGAGGGCCATACCAGTCAATCCCAGAGTAAATTTGTGAAAACCCATCCAGTTATCGCCTTAACATGCAGGGGAAGCTTATTCCAGAGGCAGGTGCTGGGTAATAAACCTGTCAGTCTGCCATGTTTTATTTATTTGTTAGTGAAAAATTAGGTCCCTGGTTCTAGTACTGATGAAACTGTTGTCTTACAGAGATCCAGGAAGTCCAGAAAAAGTGGGTCTCTAATGGCATGGAAAGCAAGATAGAGATTTCCACACAAAAGTCTATAATATGCTGAATAAAGGAATAGAGTGCCCAGCTTCTCTTGAAAGCCCAGAAATTTTAAGCCTGTGATTTTTTTTTTTTTTTTTTTGGTTAGTAGCCTTTGTGATTTTTCTAATTGATTGTACTCAATAACTGGTCAAATCAGTGCTGTAGATAAGGGAGTGATTACCTCTTTAGACCTTGATGATATTCCTTTGGCAATTAGCTGTCATACCAGTGTCATATGATGGTCATAAGAAGGAGCTATCAACCCAGGGTCTCAGACCTCTGACTACAGTTTTGTTTTTTAGTGGCATACTGTCTATACAGTATGATGAGGGGAGGATTTCCTGAGAACCACTGTCACATGATGGTCAAAAAAGGAGCTATCAACCCAGGGTCTCAGATCTCTGACTACAGTTTTGTTTTTTAGTGGCATACTGTCTATACAGTATGATGAGGGGAGGATTTCCTGAGAACCACTGTCACATGATGGTCAAAAAAGGGAGCTATCAACTCAGGGTCTCAGATCTCTGACTACAGTTTTGTTTTTTAGTGGCATACTGTCTATACAGTATGATGAGGGGAGGATTTCCTGAGAACCACTGTCACATGATGGTCAAAAAAGGAGCTATCAACCCAGGGTCTCAGATCTCTGACTACAGTTTTGTTTGTTAGTGGCATACTGTCTATACAGTATGATGAGGGGAGGATTTCCTGAGAACCACTGTCACATGATGGTCAAAAAAGGGAGCTATCAACCCAGGGTCTCAGATCTCTGACTACAGTTTTGTTTGTTAGTGGCATACTGTCTATACAGTATGATGAGGGGAGGATTTCCTGAGAACCACTGTCACATGATGATCAAAAAAGGAGCTATCAACCCAGGGTCTCAGATCTCTGACTACTGTTTTGTTTATTATCTATACAGTATGATGAGGGAAAAGATTGTCTACCACAAGTTAAGTGAATAATGACAAAGGACAGATAAAATTAAAGAACCACAACAGCAGGAACAGGAGCAGAAAGAGCTGAAAAATAACAAAAAAGCAAGGACAAAACAACAATAAAAAAATGTCAAATAGAAAATAGAGAGCATGATCATGAAGGCAAAGAGGATACATTTGGGGAAAACTATAATAGAAGGCTAATGTGAGAAAATAAATTACTTAAAAGGTAGAGGAATACATTATGGCATATGAATATGCTGTTAGATGTTAACAGAGTCAAAATCACAGTAGATTTAAGACAGTATTTGGATTAATAATTAATTAAAAAGCTGAGGTACGTTTTTACAAGACTTAACAATAGACCTTAAAAAAGAATAGTAAACAGAATAATAGTATGGTTGTTTAAGGAAGCTTTTCTAAGCACTCTGTTTCATTTCTAATATCACCTCCCCTGAGACTTTCCTGCACCATATCTATAACTTGAAACCTAAACACATGCTCTGGGGAAGTGTCTGCTACATGTTTAGCTAATGCCTTAGTATTTCTTACATCATTCAGATGTTCTCTTACCCTTTCTTTCAGTCTTCTGTCCGTTTTACCTACATAACATTTACTGCAGATTTTACACACTGCTAGGTAAACCACATGACTACTGTTACAAGAAAACAAATGCATTATTAGATTAAGAGCAGACACAGGGTCAGGACTTAATGATAAAGTACCAATGAAACCAATGTTGAAAGCACATCCTCTTTTTAAATAAGAATGGAGCTTTAACAAACCCCCGTTTAACACCCCACCTTTTATACACATTCACTTTTTTATACATGTTTACTAGTAGTACTGTATATATTTAAAATGTTATCTCTTTAAGAGTTTTACTAGGATGTCATGTGATGTTTTCACTTTGTTATTTAATGGGCATTGAATTAGTTAAATTTTATGCATCTGATGAAGCAGTTAAAATACTGCAAAAGCACTTATGACTATGCCTGTGCCTGTTTCCTGAATAAAGTGTTGCTGGTTTTATGATAGCCTGGTGTTGCTTCATCTTACTTCTTTTTGATGAATGAAAGATTAGTTATCAAATAAACCCTAACTTTCTGGAAAAATAAGATAAAGCTGACCCACCATAAGAGCTTGCAACTCAGATACTCTTCTTGCAGAGGTCAAAGCAACAAGTAAAATTCCTATGCTACAACCCTGAAGTCAGCCTGATGAACTGGTTCAAATGGAGCAAGAGTTAAACTTTCTAACACAAACTTAAGATCCTAAGGAGGACCCACCTGTTTCTAAGAAGACTTCTTATGCAGCACCCCTTTCAAAAACATTTTCACATGGAGTTGCATTGAAAGTGGAAGACCCATGGACCAACATGCTGAAATGGCTGACAAATGAACCTTGACTGAGGTGTAAGACAAGATATACGATAGTAACTCATAAAAATACTGTAGAACCAGAGAACCACTAGCCCCAAATGAATGCTGGTTCTTGGCACCAACTAGAAAACCTTTTCCATGTATTAATTAACAAGTTTTCTTACCTCTTTTAATACTTGCTGCACATACTCAAAAAAAAAGATGCTTAAAAGATAGGAGTACAGGACTGCCAGGGTGAGAGGAAGTTTGAAATCCTTCATATAGTCATTCAAACTAGATTATCCCTTGTTCTGTGGTGGTGGGGTCCTGCTTTCTTTTGGGAGCCTCACTGCCATTGCCTTTTTAACATTTGCTTTCCAGCAGCTTGCTGGGACTGTTTATTTTGCTTTTTAAAGAAAGTAATGGAGACAGCACAGAACTCCTTGCCAAACTTACAGAGGGAGAGCTGAAAATCTTAGAGATCCTTTGAATCAGCTTATCTCTCTCATCACATTCTAATGACCTCTGCAGCAGAGGTTCCAAAACCTAGTTCTCTATTCAAGGAAGAATTCAAAATCTCATTTTTGATATCCTCTGGGAAATTTTGAGAATGCAGCCAGGCAAGCTTCCTAATAACTTCCAGTGGCAACAGTTCTGGAAGTGGCATCAACAGAATCATAAGCACATTTCAAACAGTGGGTAGCCACTTAAGACACAGGAGACACCAAGTTGCTCAAAGCAGATGCTTCCTCGGGAGAAGAAACAGATACCAAAATATTCCTCATATTCTCAAAAGAGCCAAGCAAAGACTTTAACATGTGAGCCTGAATATAAGCCTGTCAGCTGACAATCCTAAAAACAAAAAGTTGTAGAAGTATACACTTGTTTCCATATTTATCAAAAGCCTTCCCATCCTTGTCAGAAGGAGAGTAATTTGTATTAATCATGTGTTTAACAGCAGCTGAATTCACTAAAGTAGTAGCTGCTGGGTCAGCTCTGGGATTAATGTATAAAATCTTAGAATAATGAAGCAGTTGATAAAGCCAATCCACTTTCTTGAGTGCAGCAGGCTGTCTGTCAGAGAAAATGCAGTTATTGACAAAAACATCCAACAAAGCAGACAGAACAAGAGAAACAGAAGTAGGTTCTGGAAATTCTAGTTGTAACAATTCATAATACTTCATGCGGGACTGAGAAATTACTCTGTCTTTTAACTGAAACAATTTATACTTTCTAGGAATAGTTTCAGAAAAAGAGAATCCTTCAAAATTACTGGCCAAAACCACAATCTTCTCACAATCTGAATCAGAATCCTATTGCGACAACACATACTGTGTGATTTCAGAATCAGTTTGAAGTTCAAATTCTTAAGTATCTTCCAGAAATGAAGAATCTCTTTTTCTTTTACCAAAAGCAACAATGTAGGAAAGGTCAAGAGCCTGTACTAATCCCTGAGCTAAGTACAATAAATGACTCCTATCCAGGAAAATAAGACAAAGAAGATGTACATCTAACTTTGCATTTTTTTTTAATGGAAAATCTGGGGGAAAAAAACAGACACACTTTTTACCCATCAAAATGTTCCCTAGGGGATCAGTACAGTAGCATTCCCTGTACCTTTTCCAAGGATCAACAAGAGGGTATCTCCCTTGCACAACAGGGGCAGTCCAACAGCAGCACAGGATGTGTGTAACTCCTAATCCATGGTGCCTGTAGGGACTATACCAGCAGGACCCAAGGAAAAAGACACGTGTTCTGAGGAACCAGTTCTGGCCAAAGCACAGTCACCCACCTGACACTATGGCTTTTTATCAGCCTGGTGTAGTGGTAAAGGCTGTTTTAACAATCTTTTACTTTTTGTGGATGGAAAAAGGTAAGAACGAAGGACTCAACAGGTTGTCAATGCCTAAGCCAACAAAGGTGTCTAATTTTTGTGGAAGTCTGGCAGCAATAACATTAAAACATGTAAGTTGTAGAAAAGTATTTTTTCCATTAAAACACAATTTAAAAAAAAAACATTTACAATTGTTACCCCAGACCCCAAAAGTGAAATAGCACAAGTTTTGCCACAGAAAAGAAACATAGTTCAAAAGTAAGTTTTAGTAAGTTTTTACAACAAAATTTAAAAGTAACACTCCCATTTAAAAGTGAATAAGAATCAAGTGACAGTTATTAAAGCAATTTCTCGCAGCTAAAATTAACACATTTTACATAAAAAAAAATGTTTTCTGTCATAAAAAGTAAAGTGGAAGATTTTCCTGGAAGGTAATAGCATTAGCTGACAGGTGATCCTCAAAAGCCCACAAAGGAGCACTGTCTTTTGCGGCAGAAATCTTTGAAGAGCTTGACATCTAAACCTGTCTTTTAGTCAGCTCAGTACAAGCTAACAGCTTGGGCACATGGAAGGTGGCCTGAAAGCATTGGGAGCCATCCAGCTGTTGTGTCCTGTGCAGGATACTACCTATATGACTAAGCCTATGACTGCAGAGATCAAGTGAAGAACATCTGAGAGAATAAAGAAAATATAATATAGTTGTTGAAAATAAGAAGCATGCAAAGTGCTGTTCTGACAGAAATGCCAACATTTAGTTTATTTTGCTCTGTGTAGATTTTGTCGATATTTTATTCTATTACAAATTCATATATAACAATATGAATAAACGAATGTCATGGCAATTAAAAACATGCCCCAGGATGTATGAAGCTTGCGCCAGGTGCAGGCATAGTGTAGGCAGAATAACGCCAAATATGGCCGTCGAGCGATTCAGGTACGATCCAATACCACGTGCACTACCGGCATACGCCAGAACTGCGCAGCCCTTGGCATAGGTATGCTAATCATCCCATGTGCAGTGTCGCACCATGCAAATGAAGGCATATAGCAATTCATGAAGTGGTGCAGGTGTAGCGTAAGGCCACGGAAATGTAAACCAAAAAACACGATTTACATTTTCCCAAACAGAACATTTGAGCTATGGAAGCAGACCAGACTCATGTATTACAAAGTTAACATATGCCAATGGCTAAATACACAGCCAATGGCATAAGAAAGGATGCACAACACCTAAAAAACAACTTTAATGTCATGTCCACAGTAATGCAAAGTACAACCACAGGGCATGTGTGCGCAAACTGGAACATAAAGAAAATATATAAAAATGTCATAAAATTGCAATGTAATACAAATCAGGTGTACACCATAATACACAATGGTAGGCATGGAACACCACAAAGTACAGTTTTGTACCTACCATAAATGTAGATGTCCGAGAGGTATGCATCTGCAGTCCTAACAAATGGGTTGTCCTGCCTCAGGCAGCCCTTCGGTCGGCTGGATTCCAAAGTCTGGGTCTGGCCTCGGCTGATGTCGCACTTCACCTGACGTCATCGCTGCTGTCATTTGGGTATAAAGGCATCAGCCGATGCCAT
This sequence comes from Protopterus annectens, assembly GCF_019279795.1. Lineage (NCBI taxonomy): Eukaryota > Metazoa > Chordata > Ceratodontiformes > Protopteridae > Protopterus > Protopterus annectens. The sequence goes on from NC_056735.1 coordinate 1,780,916,246, forward strand.
TTTCCTCAGTGTTTCTTGCCCCAGATGCCAGGTGCCCTCTCGGAAGGCTAAATTTGGATAAATGCAAATGATTCTAAACAGTAGAGAGCGAACAAAAATAAACATGTATATACATATATACAAACAAATACACCATAATAGATTCCCCCAGCTAGCTACAAGATGGGCAAATACCCTAGGAGTACCACAGAGGGGAAGGAGGGTGGGTAATCCTGACTGCAGATGCATACCTCTCGGACATCTACATTTATGGTAGGTACAAAACTGTACTATGTCCTTCAAGGATGCATCTGCAGTCCTAACAAATGAGTAGAATACCATAGCCAAACTGGGGGAGGAGGCACTAAGAAGATTATGGTGTAGTTAAGATCCCTTGCAAAACAGCAGTGGCAAAACCTGCTCGGGATCTGGAGTATAAAGGAAGATTATAATGCTTGGCAAATGTATGCACGGAGCTCCAAGTAGCAGCCTCTAAAATGTCTTTGGTAGCCACTCCTCGTAAGAAAGCTGTAGTAGTGGCTGAAGCCCTTGTGGAGTGAGGTCTGATGTTTTTTGGAGTTGTCTTTCCATGAAAAGAGTAACAAAATCTAATGCAATTTCCTATCCATTTTGAGATTGTCTGTTTTGAAATTGCTTTTCCTTCCATTCCTGTTGCATATGCTACCAGAAGCTGGTCAGTTTTTCTATTGTTCTTGGTTCTGTCCAGATAGTAGCGCAATTGCCTGTGCACATCCAAGGAATGTAGTAGTCTTTCCCCCCTGTTCTGTGGGTTGGGGAAGAATGTTGGTAGGCGGATTGCTTGGTTCAATGATACCCTGGAGACTACCTTTGGCATAAAAGTAGGGTTAGTTCTCAAGGACACTCTATCCTGATGGAAGATAAGGAAGGGCTGTACTGCCATTAACGCCTGTAATTCAGAAACCCTTCTTGCTGAAGTGATTGCAAGCAGGAAAGCAGTTTTCCAAGATAAGAACTGTAATTCTGCTGTTGCTGCTGGCTCAAAAGGGGGAAGTGTTAACTTTTCTAGCACAAAGTTCAGGTCCCATGTAGGCAAAGGTGGCTTCCTTGGAGGCTTTACATTTTTAATTCCTCTTAGAAACTGCCTGAGTAGAGGATGAGAGAAGACTGGAGGATCCATGTTGTATTCTGCTGAAATTGCTGATGCATGAATCTTAATGGAGGAGTAAGACAGGCCATTGTGGAAAAGTTCTGCTAAATATTCCAGGATGTTAGCTATGTTTGCTAATGATACATTTTCTCCCTTTGCTGCACTCCAAATGAGGTATCTTTTCCATTTGGCTGAATAAGTTTTCCTTGTGGAGGGTCTGCGAGCCTCCAGGATAATGTCTTTAACCCTCTGAGATAAATCTGGGTTACTTGGTTTTATGTAATATTCCAAGCAGCTAGCTGCAGTGTTTCCAAGTTTGGATGCAGGATCTTGAAGTTGTTCTGCGTTAGCAGTAAAGGAACTAGAGGTAGAGGCCATGCGTGTGCCCGGGACATACTCCTCAGTAGCGGGTACCAATGTTGCCTCGGCCAGTCTGGAGCTATCAGGATGATCCTTGGGTGATCTTCTTTGATCTTCAGTAGCACTTTGTGCATCAAAGGAAGAGGTGGGAATGCATATGCGGTCAGGTTTTCCCAACTGAAGGATAGGGAGTCCACCTTCCAAGCAAGTGGGTGGTATGTCCTTGTGCAGAATTTCCTCAACTGGTGGTTGTGTGGGGATGTGAATAGGTCTATTTCTGGTAGCCCCCATTTCTTTGTAATGGATTTGAAGATGTCTGGATGCAGCATCCATTCGTGGGCATCCGTGGTAGTTCTGCTTAAGGTGTCTGCTAGTATATTTTCTTTTCCTGGCACAAATATGGCCTGGAGCTGAATGTTGAGGTTCAGGGCCACATTCCACAGGTCCATTGCCATCCGGCATAGAGGATATGAATGTGTGCCTCCCTGTTTGTTGATATACCACATGACTGTGGTGTTGTCCGTCCTTATCCGCAAATGACCCTGTTGAAGAAACGGTTTGAATGTCTGAATTGCCTGTTTCACTGCCAGCATCTCTTTTTGATTTATGTGCAGTTTCAGCTGGTCTTGTGTCCATAGGCCTTGTATACACTTGTCTACCATGTGTGCCCCCCGACCGAGGTCTGAGGCGTCCGTGGTGATAGTCTGGCTTGGGTGAGGGCTGTGGAAAGGCAGACCTCTGTTCAACTGACAGGCCTGAGCCCACCACAGGAATTCTTGCTTCAGGCATGGAATTATTGGAATTTGGGTTTCTAGGCTGTGCTTGTGCTGAGACCATAAATTCCTTAGGTACCATTGCAACTTCCTCATATGTAGTCTGGCATGTGGAATCAATATTATGCAGGATGCCATACAACCCAGGGCTTGCAGGACCTTCCTTGCTGTAAGCTGGTTCTGCGTTGTTAATGCCATGAAATAGAGTGGTAGTTGCTTTTGCTTTTCAGCTGTGAGGAATGCCATTTGATTTGATGTGTCCAGTTCTGCACCCAAGAATGTTATCCTTTGGGATGGTACCAGCATTGACTTTTTTATGTTGACTGAGTATCCCAGGGCTTGCAGTAGGTGAATAACCTTTTCCAAATCTTTTCTTAATTTGATCTTGTTGTCCGCTTGTATCAGGCAGTCGTCCAGGTATGGATAAATTTGAATTCCCTGAAGCCTGCAATGAACAATTACTGATGCCAGGCATTTCGTGAATACTCTGGGTGCAGTAGATAAGCCAAAGGGCAATGCTGAGAATTGATAATGCTCTGATCCTGCAAGAAATCTGAGGTATCTTCTGCAATCTGGTCGTATAGGGACGTGAAGGTATGCATCCTTGAGATCTAGAGTCACCAGCCAAGACTCCTTGCCCAGCATGGGAAGAAGTTGCTGTAGGGACAGCATTTTGAATTTTGGAACAATGAGATATGTGTTCAAAGCGGACAGGTCGAGAATAGGTCTCCATTGGTTTTCTTTTCTTGGTACCAGGAAAAGTCTGGAGTAAAATCCTTGTCCTTGTTCCATAGACGGTACCTTTTCTATAGCTCTCATCCTTAGTAAGTGGTTGATTTGTCCTAGAGTGTTTGTTTTTTGGTTTGGTGGTAGGTTTGGCATTCCTCTCTTTCTTGGTAGAGTATGGAAGTGAAACCTGTAGCCTTTGTCTATTGTCTGTAAAATCCATTTGTCTCCTGTAATGCAATGCCAGTTTACTGAAAATAAGGCTAGCTTTCCGCCTAAGGGTGCTTCCAGTTGTTCCCTGGTAGGCGATATCAGAGCCAAGTCACTGTGACTGTCCTGTGGAAGTGGTAGTAGCTGGATCTGTGGCAGTACTTCTCTGGTTGTTAGGCTGCCACTGACGTCCCCTGTAGGCACCTCTGGATTGACCTCTGCCTCTTGGGCGCCTATTTCTGCCTCTCTGTGCTCTGGAGGTGTCTGGAAAGGACCAATTCTTCGAAGGCCAATTTCTACTAAACCTCGGAGGCTGGACCTGTAAGAAATCCTTGACTGTTTGGACAGATTTTGCTTTTTCTTCCACCTTCTTTAACACTTGCTGTGCAGGGGAGCCAAACAAACTGTGTTTCTCCATGGGAGCATCTAGGAGCTTTGACTTTACATGGTCTGGTAAGGATTGCTCTTTTAACCATGCATGCCTTCTGATCACTGTACCAGTCATAGCTGATCTAAAGGAAGCCTCCAGTGCATCATAGCCGCATTTTAAGGAATGATTACTGACCTGCTGAGTGTTATGTACCAAATCCTGAAGGGACTTACGGTCTACAGGATCAGGAGAGGACAGTTTTTTATTTAGCTGATCTAACAAAAATTCCTGATACTGAATCATGTGGAATTGACAGTTTAAGGCCCTAGCCGAAAGAGTAGCAAAAGTATAAACTTTTTTACCCCATCTCTCTAATGCTCTAGGTTCTCTTTCAGAGGGGAGGGGGTTTTTGGCAGAGGCAGCTGCTACAGCTTTGGAGCCCTGTGAAATAGTTTCTGGATCTGCAAAAGGGGCCTTATACAAGTGATAGTGAGTGTCCAGGACCCTGTAGTATCTGTCGGGCTTAGCAGGGGCTGGGGGAAGAGAGTTAGGGGCAGTACAAGCATCATTAAATGCATCATCCACAACTGTTAGTACTGGAGGAATGGCTAAAGGCCTATGCTGTGGTAAATGTAAAAAGGTCCTTAGCCTTTTCCTTGAATCTGAAAAATCCTGGCCCTGCCATTGAAAATGCTCTCTCATTGCATGCAAGGTTTCCCCAAAAGAAAATTCCTCAGGAGGAGAGGCAGAAGGAATGGAGTCTTCTGCGTCAGAGTCCTCATATGGAGAATAAGGGCCTTCTGGAGGATTTAAGTTTTCTGAGTCATCCGAGGAATAATCTGTTGAAACTGGCTCAGGGGGCTCTGCTCTAGGCCTCTTCTCTGGAGGGGGATGAGAGGCCCTGTCAGGGTGAGGTTGGGATCCCCTGATCAAAGAAATGAGATCCTCTGCCAGGCTGAGCATTTGGGAACTAGAGGTAGGCCTGTACGAGGGGGTTTTAGCAGGCAAGGCCTTAGAAGATTTAGCTGCTTTAGCCCTAGAAAAAGCCTTGATAGACATAGATGCAGGGGGCCTAGCAGCTCCACGTGCAGGAGTAGATATGTCTAAAGGAATAGTATCTGATAAATCCTGAGAACCTGCAACAGCAGGTAGAATTTCAGTAGCAGTTTCAGCCATGCTGGGTGAGGCCTGGGTTGTAGGAGGCCTGCTTTCGGCCGAAGGAAGAACCGAGGACTCGGTTTCAGCCGAAACCGAGACACTCGCGGTTGGCTTAACCATGGTTTCGGCCGAAACCGCGGACCGCGGGTGTCGGTCCTTATCCTTACGCTTTTTAGCTAATTGTGAAGTCGGAGTGTCCGACGGCATGTTGTAAGCAAAAGCAGGGCCGAAAAACTCCTCTGCAAACTCCGACCGACGTCTAAGTGTCCATCGGTTGAAGGAAGCACAGGCTAGACAAGCTGCTACGTCGTGGTCTGGGCCTAAACAAGGAAGGCAGTAAGAGTGGAAATCCTTATGAGGTATTTGTTTCCCACAAGTTAAACAGTTATTTACTTTTTCTGACATCGGCTGAGGCAAGAAAGAGTCCCCAACGGGGTACTTAGCTTTTTAGAAGTCTTCGGTAGTAGTAATCTCTGGTTCTGACCGACCGGCACTTGCGAACAGCTTCTGCTTCGGGCATCGCGCGGCAAGAAAGACTGAGGAAAATGGCGTCGGCTGATGCCTTTATACCCAAATGACAGCAGCGATGACGTCGGGTGAAGTGCGACATCAGCCGAGGCCAGACCCAGACTTTGGAATCCGGCCGACCGAAGGGCTGCCTGAGGCAGGACAACCCATTTGTTAGGACTGCAGATGCATCCTTGAAGGACATCCAAGGTGCAAGGGTTGCTAAGGGCCTGCGACAGTGTTCGGCGCGGTAACTATGAATTAGTAGTCAATGCCATGCAAATGAGGCAGATAATACTGAATCGCAAATGTCCCGCCGGATGAAGGTTGAACCATACGGCGCAGCGCTATAACACCGAGGAGTGGCTCAGAGGAGATACATGACATCAGCAGAGGGGTGTGCCACCGTAGCAGTAAGCACATTGGAGCAATGCAAATCTGGCCTGTCCGTTGCTAAGCAAAGCTGCAGGAAAGGGGTAGGGAGGAAGGTATAGAATCGTTTAGTTGAGAGCACACATGGTGCCCAAAAGCGCATGTGTACGGGGATGAAAATGTGCCTGAAACCCAGTAAGCGGATGCACGCAGCGCGAACAATAGCACAAACAGGTAGGTCAGGGGAAGAAAAGAAGGAAATGCCGAAATAGGGTAATTGGCATACTAATGAGCAATCCACACCAATCAACTCACGGCGGCCAATCGACGTCAGCTTTCAAGTCTGCTCGCAGAAACCTGCAAAACAGGATAGGGGAGGCATTGGAATGCAAAGAAAGGAGGGGAGGCATTGGATTGCAAAGATAGAAGATCTGTCATAGCAGAGCAAAGCAAACCGACAGTAGACCGGCAATAGCACACATTACGCAAGATACGCCAGGTCAAGGAAAGTACAAATTAAAGCAGGCTGCCATATGAATACCAGAAAATGGTAGGTGGAACGTGCAGAAATGTAAAGGGAAGGTCAAGAGGTAATCCACGGCAGCCAAATGTAATTCAACACCAAAGGCACCACAATAGTAGTTCCGGTAGTAAAACACATAAGATATCCTGTAGCTATGATCGTACATACACACCCTATGACATCATCGGTGTTCACAGCACAATAGTATAAAGTGTGAAAGCACCCTACACACAACTGTGAATTCCCAAACACTGCACCATAGGTGTAAACACACGGGGTACTTTTAAAATGTACATGTTGAGAGCTGCCATAGCTGTGACTCATCAGCATGTGTTAGAGACTGACGGTGTTGTGGAGGATGATGCCAACAACCACCGCAGGCCCCGGAGGAGGAGAAGAGTGTTCAGACCAAGGGTAACCTACCAGGGGCTACATGATCTGGAGATAGTAGAGCTTTACAGGGTGGACAGGGACATCTTACAGCAAATAGTAGAGCTGTGCCGGCCACGCCTAAGAACCAGAAATAACAGAGGGGAACCCATCCCAGTGGACACAAAGGTATGTGTAAGCATGCAAATACTAGCCACAGGTACCTTTCAAAGGCCAACTGGAGATATAATGGGGATCTCACAGGCATCAGCATCCAGGGTACTACACCAGTTCCTGGATGCCATGTTACCACATGCAAATGAGCATATATACTTCCCCAGAACTCAGGAGGAGTTGGCCAGCAATATGCGTCACTTTCACCGTGTGGCACACTACCCGGAGGTACTGGGTGCGATAGACTGCACGCACATACAAATCAACTCACCACCCGGTGAGCATGGTAGGTGCTACATAAACCTCAAGGGATTCCACTTCATCAACTGCCAGGTCGTGTGCAATGCCCAGGGCATAATCATGGATGTGTGTGCTGGCAGCCCTGGAAGCTACCATGACTCCCATATCTGGCATGCCTCACAGCTGTATCAGGTATTTGTCAGGGGGGACATCCCACATGGCCACCTTGTGGGGGATGCTGGCTATGCACTGGAGCCGTGGATGATGACACCCATCAGAAATGCACACACACCCATGCAAGAATGCCATAATAAGGCACACGCACAAACCAGAATCATCATAGAGCGTGTGTTTGGGATGCTGAAATCACGGCTCCGGTGCTTGGACACATCTGGTGGAGCCTTGCAGTACTCTCCAGGCACGCATGCCCACATCATCATAGTATGTGCCATGCTACATAATATGATCCTGCAGAAACAGCTGCAGCAGGGACAAAATGGTGAAGGTCCTCATAGCCCATCGCATTTGCCAAGGCCATCACAGGCACAGAGGTATTCAGACCATGAACACACTGTGCCAGCCCCAGTAGGCAGACGGAGGCGTGCCCAATATGCCTACGCATTGGCAAAGAGGGAAAGTACAGTTTTGTACCTACCATAAATGTAGATGTCCGATAGGTATGCATCTGCAGTCATAACATATGGGTTGTCCTGCCTCAGGCAGCCCTTCGGTCGGCCGGATTCCAAAGTCTGGGTCTGGCCTCGGCTGATGTCGCACTTTCCCCGATGTCAGAGCGTCTGGGGTATAAAAGCATCAGCCGATGCCATTTTCCTCAGTTTTTCTTGCCCCAGATGCCAGGTGCCCACTAGGAAGGCTAAATTTGGATAAATGCAGAAAAGTTCCAAACATTTGCAAAATTATATACATGTATAAACAAACAAATACACCATAATAGATTCCCCCAGCTAGCTAAAGGAGGGATAAGTACCCTAGGAATACCACAGAGGGGTAGGAGGGAGGGTAATCCTGACTGCAGATGCATACCTACCGGACATCTACATTTATGGTAGGTATAAAACTGTACTATGTCCTTCAAGGATGCATCTGCAGTCATAACATATGGGTAGAATACCATAGCCAATCTGGGGGAGGAGGTACTAAGAAAAGGATGGTGTAGTTAAGATCCCCTGCAGGACTGCAGTAGCAAAACCTGCTCTGGATCTGGAGTATAAAGGTAGATTGTAGTGCTTGGCAAATGTATGCACGGAGCTCCAAGTAGCAGCTTCTAAAATGTCCTTGGCAGCCACCCCTCATAGGAAGGCTGTAGTGGTGGCCGTGGCCCTTGTGGAATGAGGCCTGATGTTTTCAGGAACTGTCTTTCCATGAAAGGAGTAGCAAAATCGAATGCAATTTCCTATCCATTTTGAAATTGTCTGTTTGGAAATTGCTTTTCCTTGCACCCAAGTAGCATATGCTACAAAAAGTTGGTCAGTTTTTCTGCTAGTTTTTGTTCTGTCCAAGTAGTAGCGTAGTTGTCTGTGTATATCCAGGGTGTGCAAAAGTTTTTCCCCTCTATTCTGTGGATTTGGGAAGAATGTAGGCAAGTGAATAGCTTGGTTCAAGGATACCCTAGATACCACCTTTGGCATAAAAGTAGGATTGGTTCTTAGTGAAACTCTGTCCTGATGGAAAATAAGAAATGGCTGCACTGCCATTAATGCTTGTAACTCATATACTCTTCTTGCTGAAGTTATTGCCAGAAGGAATGCAGTTTTCCAAGAGGGAAACTGTAGATCCGCTGATGCTGCTGGTTCAAAAGGAGGAAGTGTCAGTTTCTCCAGCACAAAGTTGAGATCCCAAGCAGGTAGAGGGGGTCTTCTAGGAGGTTTAATATTTTTGATCTCTCTCAGAAATTGTCTGAGGAGAGGGTGTGAGAAGATAGGTGGATCCACATTGTATTCTGCTGAAATTGCTGAGGCATGAATCTTAATGAAAGAATAGGACAGGCCATTGTGGAACAATTTTGCTAAGTATTCCAGGATATGTGTCATGCTTGCCACTGTGACATCTGAGCCTTTTGATGTTCTCCAAATGAGAAATCTCTTCCATTTAGCTGAGTATGTCTTCCTTGTGGAAGGCCTGCGAGCCTCCAAGATAATGTCCTTCACTCTCTGTGATAAAACAGTTTGATTGGGATTTAAGGAATTTTCCAGGCAGTTAGCTGCAATGTTTTCAAGTTGGAATGCATGGTCTTGAAATTGTTCTGCATCAGAAGAAGAGGCCATAGGGGGAGAGGCCATGATTTTGCCTGAGACATGCTTCTCAATAATGGATACCAGTGTTGCCTTGGCCAGTCTGGAGCTATCAGTATCACTCTTGGCTGTTCCTCCCTGATCTTCAGTAGGACCTTGTACATCAATGGGAGAGGTGGGAAGGCATATACTTTTAGGGCTTTCCAGCTGAAAGAGAGAGAGTCCACCCTCCAAGCTTGTGGGTGGTATGTCCTTGAGCAGAATGTCTTCAGTTGATGGTTAAGTGGGGAGGCGAACAGATCTATCTCCGGCATTCCCCATGTCTTTGCTATGAGTTGGAAGATGTCTGGGTGCAGCATCCATTCGTGTGCATCCATGGTAGTTCTGCTTAAGCTGTCTGCCAGTGTATTCTATTTCCCTGGCACGAATTGGGACTGTAGCTGGATATTGAGTTTCAGGCATAGTTCCCATAGATTCATAGCCAGCCGGCATAGAGGGTAAGAGTGTGTGCCTCCCTGCTTGTTTATGTACCACATGACCGTGGTGTTGTCTGTCCTTATTAACAGGTGGCCTTGTTGGAGGAAGGGTTTGAAAGCCTCAATTGCATGCATCACTGCCAGCATTTCCTTTTGGTTTATGTGCATGCTTAGCTGTCCTTGAGGCCATAGGCCTTGGATACATTTGCCCTCCATGTGTGCTCCCCATCCTCGGTCTGGAGCGTCCGTGGTGATGGTCTGCCTTGTTTTTGGTTTGTTGAAAGGCAACCCTCTGTTGGACTGGCAGGCCTGAGCCCACCACAGAAATTCCTTTTGAAGGCATGAAATGATTGGTATCAAGGTTTCTAAACTGTGACTGTGTTGAGACCATACACTCCTTAGGTACCACTGTAATTTCCTCATATGCAGCCTGGTGTGTGGTATCAGAATTATGCAGGATGCCATGTAACCCAGGGCCTGCAGGATTTTCCTTGCAGTAAGCTGAGTTTGCCTTGTCAGAATCATGAAGAAATCCGGAAGTTGTTTTTATTTTTCTTTTGTGAGAAAGGCCATTTGGGTGGTTGTGTCCAGATCCGCACCCAAAAAGGTTATCCTTTGGGATGGCACTAGTCTTGACTTTTGGATGTTGACTGTGTATCCCAAGGTCTGTAGCAGGTGTATGGCATAGGCCAAGTCCTTTATCAAATTTCCCTTGTTGTCCGCTTGTATTAGGCAGTCGTCCAGGTATGGGTAGATTTGAATTCCCTGTAGTCTGCAATGTGCAATTACTGATGCCAGGCATTTTGTGAATACTCTGGGCACAGTAGATAAGCCAAAGGGCAATGCTGAGAATTGATAATGCTCTGATCCTGCAAGAAATCTGAGGTGTCTTCTGCAACTTGGTCGAATAGGGACATGCAGGTATGCCTCCTTGAGATCTAGAGTCACCAGCCAAGACTCCTTGCCCAACATGGGAAGATGTTGCTGTAGGGTCAGCATCTTGAATTTTAGCACAATGAGATAAGTATTCAGTGCGGACAGGTCGAGAATAGGCCTCCATTGATTTTCTTTTCTTGGTACAAGGAATAGTCTGGAGTAAAATCCTTGGCCTTGTTCTGAACATGGTACCTTTTCTATAGCTTTCATCTGAAGCAAATTGTTGATCTGTCTTAAAGCCTCTGCCCTCTGATTTGGTGGAAGGTTTGGCATTCCGTTTCTTTTTGGCAAAGTGTGGAAGTGGAACCTGTATCCTTTGTCTATTATTTGCAGTGTCCATGTGTCCTTTGTAATATAATGCCAGTTTTTTGAGAATAAAGCCAGATTTCCGCCCAAGGGTGCTTCCAGTTGTTCCCTGGTAGGCGGAATCAGAGTAAAGTCATTGAGCCTGTCCTGGTGTAGTAGTTGTTGTTGTTGCTGTTGCACTACTCCTCCTCTGGTTGGCAGGCTGCCACTGACGGCCTCTGTAGGAGCCCTTCGTTTGACCTCTGCCTCTAGGGCGCCTGTTCCTGCCCCTCTGGGCTCTGTCCGAGTCAGGAAAGGACCAATTCTTAGTAGGCCAGTTTCTGCTGAATCTCGGTGGTTGTACTTGCAGGAAATCTTTAACTGTTTGTACAGATTTTGCCTTTTCTTCAACCTTTTTTAAGATCTCCTGAGCAGAGGAGCCAAATAAATTTTGTTTCTCCATTGGAGCATCCAGGAGTTTAGCTTTAACATGGTCTGGCAAAGATTGTTCCTTCAGCCAGGCATGCCTATGAATAACTGCCCCAGTCATAGCTGATCTAAATGAAGCCTCCAGTGCATCATAGCCACATTTTAAGAAATTATTACTAACCTGTTGTGAATTGTGTACCAAATCCTGAAAGGATTTATGGTCAAGGGGTTCAGGAAAAGAAAGTGTCTTATTCAGTTCATCTAACAAATACTCTTGGTACTGTATCATATGAAATTGACAATTTAATGCCCTGACAGAAAGAGTTGCAGAAGTATATATCTTCTTTCCCCATCTCTCTAAAGCTCTAGACTCTCTCTCAGAGGGTAGAGGATTTTTGGCAGTGGCGGCCGCAACCCCTTTAGGGCCCTGAGAAATAGTTTCTGGGTCTGCAGAATGGGCTTTATACAGATGGAAATGAGAATCCGGAACCCTGTAGTATCTGTCAGGTTTGGCAGGGGCCGGAGGAAGAGTATCAGGGGCTGTACTGACATCATTGTACACATCATCAATTACATTCAGAACAGGAGGTATAGCTAAGGGCCTATGTTGAGGCAAATGCAAAAAGGTCCTTAATCTTTTTCTAGAATCAGAGAAATCCTGACCTTGCCATTGAAAATGCTCTCTCATGGAGTGTAGAGGCTCACCAAAGGAAAACTCTTCAGGAGGGGAGGCCGAAGGGATAGATTCCTCAGCATCTGAATCCTCATAAGGCGAATAAGCCTCCTCCTGGTGGTCTGACAACTCAGACCCATCCGTGGAATCATCTGAAGAGTGTGGGTCAGAGGGGTCAGTCCTGGGCCTTTTGTCCAGAGGAGGGTGAGAGGCCCTGTCTGGGTGAGGTTGTGAACCCCTAATTAAAGAAATAAGATCCTCTGCAAGGCTGAGGATCTGAGAACTAGAGGAAGGCCTCTGTGAGGTAGTTTTGGTAGGCAAAGCTTTAGATAGTTTGGCAGCTTTAGCCCTAGAAAAAGCCTTAATGGACATGGAAGCAGGAGGTCTAGCTGCCCCACGTGCAGGAGTAGAAATGTCCAAAGGAATGGTGTCGGACATTTCCTGAACACTGGTTTCGGTAGGTAGTTCGGTAGCCGACTCAGCTGGGGCCTCCCGGGCCTCGGTGGTCGGCTGAATGAGTTCGGAAGTAGGAATCTCCGAGGACTCAGTTTCGGCTGAAACCGAGACACTAGTGGTAGGCCTTGTCATGGCTTCAGCCGAAACCGCGGGCCGCGAGTGTCGGTCCTTTTCCTTCCGTTTTTTCACTAGATGCGAAGTCGGAGTCTCCGACGGCATTTTATAAGCAAAACTGGCCCCAAAAAAATTCCTCTGCAAACTCCGACCGACGTCTAAGAGTTCGTCGGTTGAAGGAAGCACAGGCTAAACAGGCCGATACGTCATGGTTTGGGCCTAAGCAAGGAAGGCAGTAGGAATGGAAATCCTTATGAGGTATTTGTTTCCCACAAGTTAAACAATTATTTACTTTGTCTGACATTGGCTGAGGCAAGAAAGAGTCCCCAACGGGGTACTTAGCTTTTTTCGAAGTCTTCGGTAGCTGAATTCACTGGATCTGACCGACCTGCACTTGCGAACAGCTTCTGCTTCGGGCACCGCGCGGCAAGAAAGACTGAGGAAAATGGCGTCGGCTGATGCTTTTATACCCCAGATGCTCTGACGTCGGGGAAAGTGCGACATCAGCCGAGGCCAGACCCAGACTTTGGAATCCGGCCGACCGAAGGGCTGCCTGAGGCAGGACAACCCATATGTTATGACTGCAGATGCATCCTTGAAGGACATCGTATAGCACATACGCTGACAGTGTAGGCCCCTACGGACTGACACACCTCTCCACCTGCACACACAGTAAAATGGATGGCACACAAGCACGACCATCTGTAAATTGTAATGTATAGGTGTCCCACTTTGTGAATCCTACATAGGCAGCCCACAAACATTGTACACACAACAGCTATTGGAACACGGAATGTCAACACCTGAACAGTACATGCACCTATCAGCATATGTTGGTGCTGTGTGTATAGGTTCCCAGGTACATCGGTGGGTACATGGCCAATTGTCAGAGGCCATACACCAAACGGGGCAGTGTCCGCTGTCACCACAACATCGAGTAACCAACTGTTGCATAGAGGAGCAGAGGCAATTGTGGGAGCACATGTGTTTAAGCACTGTTCTGCAGGCACTCAGCACGGAGTCCCTGCTGCGTTAATGAGGGGCTCCACATAATATAATCATGGATGTTGTGTCAAGGCATGGGGTGTACCCATGACAGGTATTCGTCACCCCAGCATGCTCCACCCACGGTCGTTTGAAGGTGTAGCACAGTATCGTGTGTGGCTCACTGTGATATACATATCCAATGCCGGAGCACATACAGTAAACATCACATGGACATACCATTAACTGGACTCATCAATATGTAAACTAACTGAGTTACCCATGTGACTGCAGTATGGAGTAACAGCTGTAGTGTACTCCACATACAAAATGACATAACACATGTACAAATCCCAGATGGCCATATGTTAAATGTAGTGACCGTCGTGCATGTTCCCGGTCCCACGTCCTGCAAGGGATGTAACGTAATCCAGAAGGCACGAGTAATGCATGTCGGATGCAGGTCATCAGATCATATGTTTAGCACACGTTACCGGGAATATGCATTGCCCACTGCTGGTAAGCAACGCTTAAATATGACTATATGGATATCCACAAAACAGGGATAAGCTACTCCGAATATCGCGCAGATCATGGTGAATGATGTCAAGAACGGGTGAAACCAGCATTATATACCCCTGTACTAATAGCGCCTACTCTGAAGGGTAAAATGACCACTGACAGGTGTAGAACACGCAATCATGTATAGAATCACCTAACACTATTGCTACGCAAGATGTACCTATGGTAGGGTTGCCACCTCTTCAAAGTACTAATGTGGGACATACGTCAGATGTCTGCAGGCCGGCACATACACCCAGCCAGTATGGAAAACAGAACTGCACTGTTTTGCCTAGACAAAAGCTCATTCTTGTAATGTTTACTTACTTATTCTGTTTGTTGGTTCAGATACAGAATAACTGTTTTATGTGATTATTACATAAACTATAGGAAATAAGTATGTTCTAAAATCACAGGACATTTGTCATGTTTACAAATATTTTGCAGGACACAACTGCTCAAAGAGGGACTGTCCCTCACAGAGTGACAGAGTGGGACAGCTGGCAACCCTAACCTATGGCAGGTGTGTAATGTGACAGATAAAGACACAAACGTGTGGAGTCCAGGAAACAGTATACACCAACAAGTACACAATGAAAGGTGTAGCTTGCCTGTCACTTTCCCCGTCAGATATATATATATATATATATATATATATATATATATATATATATATATATGTACACATATATACATATATATAATACAGATAGAAAGGGTGATAGAGTGATATATGTTGACATATATGGATTCAGCGATATCTGCAAATATATATAGATAGGTCAATGACATGCATAATACCTTGGAGGTACAAATACTTAGGATACCGCCAACTATGGAATGTGTAACATACCGACATGCATAACCACAAGGCTGAAAGACCGAAAGAGAACAGTACAACCGCGAGTAATAGTATGATGATATGAATGGATAATTCGGTACCGCTGCCGGTGTTGCGGTCCATGTAGGTACTGTGTTCAACTGTGTGTGTGTGTGTGTGCAATAGTCTGTGTATGTGTGTGTTGAGGGTGCTGTGTGCATCCCCATGTGACTGTAATGTGTGTGTGTGTTTGCATCATGTGTCTGCTAGTGCCAACTCAGAGGTAGATGATTAAGGTAGGTGTGGGTATAGCTAGCCGTAGGCATACGGTCACCACCTGTCCCACATTAGGAGGGACAGCCCCTCCCTGGGCAGGTGTGTCCTGACATAAAATATTACAAAGGGCAAATGTCCAAGATCGTAGGACATTAATATGTCCCATACATAATGTAATAGTTGCATTAAATAGTTATGCCTGTATGTAAGAAACGTGAATGTTACATGCAATATGATAAGTAGCCAAAGTCCAACAACAATAGGTATGTATTGAGGATAAAAGTATGTGCTATCCTGTGTACTGACCATGGCTATGTGTTGGCCTGTAAACACCGCTGTGTGTTCTGGAAGTGTCCAACAATGGCCATATGAAAAGGTGTCAACCCATGGCAAAGAGGTTCTGTTACCAACACAACCGCAATGACTGCAAATATCTGGGACAGAAATACATGGGATAGCTGTCATGTAGACATATCCCTTTACATATCGCTGCAATTCCGGAGGTATGGAAGTATCAACCTCACCTGCATACTATATAGAAACCAATTAACAACGGCCCAATGTACAATCCCGTAACATAAGTCTACTAACTGATAGCTCTTTAATAAGGGACGGAGCCCACACACATATATATGGAATATGTAGAAATGCAAGCCCCACAAACCTGTATATGGTACATACACCCACCGACATCTCCCACACTAGAAACTATAGCAATACAGACTGTAATAACAGCACAAACATCCAGTCAGTCAATTACAACTGCAGAACCGTCGACATACCTTGTGAGAGACACAATTAAAGGCGCCATGCAAAATTGCAGCCATTGTATAATGGAACAAACGGCGATGTTACAGGTTTTGTTTGCAATAGTCTGTTAACAGATGTTGGGATGACAGGTACACCCACATGTTGAACCACATACTCTAGCTGTCACACACAATCCACGGGGGACATGAATCCAAAGTATACTTGTCTCTATGCATAGCAGTTGCAATTACACATAACAAAACGCAATACAGGCCGTCTCCCCGAAGGTAGGGCAAATGGCCAACGCCCGAGTAGAGAAGTCAATTATACCCCACTGTTGCCACGTAATTGGCGAATGTAGTAGCTGCAAAGCTGATATGCAAGTAATTAGTCACTCAGAATCACCAATAGGCGGCAGGAAAACACATGTTACAGGTATTGGCGTATATAAGGAAGACTTGCCAGACATTCAAACCGTATGCTCATACAAAATACCCGTGTAAGCAGTGTGAGAGAGATAGAGACAAAAGTACATAACGATAACAAGGTATGTAGAACACTCGGTATGTAAGTATATGTATAGCATGTTTTGTATTAATTATTTACTGTATGTATAGCTCGTTTTGCATTAATTAAAAGTGTCCGCAATGCATAACGTGGAAAAAGGTATTTATGTAGTGATGTCTTGCTGAGCATACTTAAGCTTGTAGAAACTGTGCATCCAGCTGTGGGCCACAAGGTACACATCACAGACACCACAAGGGATGCTACATGAGGGCTTTAAACAGAACAATTACATACAACCCGCCGTCAGTGGTAGGGTATGTACAAGTACGTGCCATAGCCGGGGATAGTATATGCTGATATACTGTCACAGTAGGCATGTGTATGGGCATATAACGACAATGACATGTCTAAGGTGGTCCCGCTGTGCAAGTATGCTTTGCATTATGGGATACTATGTAAATTATGTGTAATGTATAGTATTGTATGTAGATATGTCAGATATTCTACACAGCATTACAGGCATATCATGCATACCACAGGTATCGTCTATTGGCATGTACAATAACAGGATACATATGGCTTGTAGGCATGGGACATTGTAATAGCATGATAGCTAATCTAAATGGAAGGGCTACCAAGTAACCATGCACAAAGGACATGTAATAGCTTCACATGTTCATAGTGGGGTACTATGCAGTCTGGCAAGTCTATGTGTAAGCACAACCACAGTGTTCACACCAGTGGCACCTCTCTAGGGTAGTGTCCTGTGATCAGCAGAGCCATGTGTTACCTGCACCTCTGCACAGTACAGCCACTGCAGTGATCCCTGGCATACATGTGTGTCCCAAACACCAAGGGAGGTATCACATGAACAGTGCTACTGAGTGTCCCTGCGTGATGTACATAGGAGTCATGTTCCAAAGCATGGTGAGTGTCCAGTTTGGGAGTGTAACCCTCAAGCACATCCCACTCATTGTTGCGTGTGTGCACATATCCATGAGCATGTTGCTCACAGTGGCATCTGCGTATGTCGTGTATGTGGAGTATATCCATTAATATTGTTGTGGACATGGGCCCTGTCTGTTCAGCAGAGGTCACCCCTGAGTATGTAGTATGCAAATGTGTACAGACGTGTTGTCCGTAGTTCAGCCACATACCTTAGCTGTCAGAGCTCAATAAACGTCATGTCGTGTTAATGTTGTGGTATGTAAAGCTGTAGCTGTTGTGTAAGGTACACCCTAAATGGAGTGGTGTACCCTTGAATGTGTGTAGAAGTCTTGAGTTCAGAGGTACAATGGGTGCCTATGTAGCAGCTACACACCCAGTACAGATAAGTGTGGCCATGTAGAAGGATATCCACGCCACAGTGGCAATACGGTAATCACAGGAGTGGGTGTGACATACGTGTGTACTACAAATATGTACAATGTGACACGTATGTAGGGGACTTCCACCTATGTGATAGTGGGTGAATGGTGTAATGCAAAGGTGATGTCCATGGACCTTGTGTCATGCAGCTTGAGGCCATGATATTCCTATCAGGTATCTGTCACAGTGACACCCGTATGGATGGAGTCAGTATCAGTTGGTGTATCAATCATGGTGCTTTGTATGCAGGGGTTTGTAAAGCTAGGCAGGGAATGTCCCTCTGTGCTAGCCTGTACCTCAGTGAAGCATATAATGAACATGAGGGGCCCTATGACTGAGGACTGTGGTATGCCAAATGTAACTGAAATGCAGTAGGTACTATGGTATGCTACCCTCATTGTGTGTCCTGTCCATGAGCCTCGTTGCATAACATCCTGAGACATAGGGTATGATGTGCAGGTGGATGTGTATGTTGTCAATACTAGAATGGAGAACGGTGCCGAGAGGCAATGAGAGGACAATGTAGGATGTGTGGACTCCCATACCATCATCAACTACTCTGGTAACTGTATGAAAGGAGTCCACCAGGTGTAGGGGCCATGCTCTGGCCCTAACAAGTCCAACCTGGGTGGCATCAAAGGACCGGAGCCCAACAATGTCTCTGTGAATGACGTCCTTGATGATGTGCCCCATAGCCGTGCAGAACAGTCCAGTCAGGTGTGTAGGACTATAGTCCCACTCGTGCATTGTGGTGCCACCTGTGTGGAGTGTGATGAATGTTGCTGTGTGCCACTCAGGGGCCACAATGTCTGATACAAGGCTATTACTGAATATGGTGGCCTAGTGGGGAGACATGTCGTTCAGAGGTTTGTGGACATCACGGCCTGGGACTTTGGAAGGTGACATGGGGCCAGTGTCCCAGGACATATAGAGTGCAGGTTAGAACTGTGTAGGTGTGACCGCAGGGACACCACAATGTTCCTGCATGGATTGTGGCCCTATAGTGAGTGAGAGGGTGTAATGTTAGCATTGAATCCATCCACCAGCATGTTGCCAACATCACCTGGGTCTGTAATGTTCCTGAGTGACTGTTGTATGTGACAGCAGATGTGGGTATTGCCAGTGACTACTGACATACCACCATAATGCCTTGTGGTACACCCCGGAATGTGTCACAGTAATGTTTACGTAGCTAGTCATGGAGTATGTGACGAGGGATCCCGTGGCCCTACCGAGGCTGACCAGTGAGCTACCCCACCCATGGGATTGTACACCACTGTGCAATAGCCTCCACCTGTTGTTGTACATTATGTCCATGGAACTTGACCACCAGAGTGGCGTCTGTTATCTGGTGTGTACCATCATGGCTCTGTGTGGCATAGCATGATCCATGCAGTCGTGTATGTGCTACTGAAGTGCACTGGGGTGTGTTGCAGCATTTGTATGTGCAATGTCCATCTGCACGGGTGTCATGACATTAACAACTGCTGTCATAAGACGTCTGTAGTAGGTGTTGTAGTACTCATGTACTGTGTATGCCATGAAGGGTGTGGTGCCGGGATGTGGCTAACAAGGTTGATTCGCATATCTTCAGAATCCACCAATGAGGGGATGACCACAGGTGTGGAACACCAGTCACATGTTGGTAGTGTTCATGTCAAGGTTAATGTTGGTCTTGGAAGTGGTGTGTATGGGTTTATCCAGCCGAGTGGAGGTTATGACTCATGGATGTGTCAGTACATGAGTGGCTATCCCAGTTAAGTGTGGGTTAGTGTCAGTCACACATAAGTAGTAGCTGTCTGAGCCCTACTGTCCAGTACACCAACAAATGAGGTCTGGTAACCGTGGGGTATGTAGTGGAATCTGTAGCTTGTTACAATGTGTATAGTGGTTCGGACACAGTTAGTTGCATGTGGAGCACCTCTGATGCATTGTGCTAAGTAACTAGCCAGGATGTGTGTACAACATAGTGGGATGTGGGAACACCTCAGCTGTGGGTGTGCCAGTCCAGGTATGTGCCTGAAAGGTATGGTCTGTCTATAACCTGTCATTGCAGGTGTGCTCTGCAGAGCTGAGAGGCAGGTCCCAGTCACTGCAGAGATATTGGAGTGGTGCATTCTAAGGTGTGCCTTGCCTGCGTGCATCACAGAGGAAGATGCAAGCATTGTGTCACATGACCCCATGTCTTGCTTGCCAGTTCCCGTTCTGCCGGTGACTGTTATTGGAAACTGTGCAAGACAGGCAGTATAGAAGCAGCAAGAGCCTTACATGTGAGCTGTACTCCCAGGGCTGACAGGTGCAGGTCATCTGTGCCAAAGCATTGTGTTTGACCAGGTCAGTCAAAGCGGACAGATACCAGATGCCTGTGGAATGACAGCAGAAGCATAGGCAACTGCTAAGTGACACTGTCAGGCATTGTACAGTGGTATCGGGTCTGGATGAATGCATAATGCTCCCCAGGGCTTGGCCCATACCTTCAGGGCTACAAGACTGGCGAGCTATTGCATGTCCCTGCACACGTAGTCTGTGAAGTGGCATCTCAGGGCAGACACACTAACATGGAGAATGACAAGTCACAGCGTACCTGGTGAGGTGTGGCATGGGTGCATAGGTTATGTTGCAGAACCAGTTACCCAACAGCAAGATGTAAGCGACTATCGCCTTGTGTAGCCTGCTGTGTGGAACTGCAGTGTGACTGCCTACAGAGTCACCTATGACTGATGTGTTGTGTATGTTATAACACACTATTGGCTGTATGTGATGGGCACACATGAGTCTGTGGGCTATAAGTTGGTGATGTTGTGTTCTGGATGGGGGCTTCCTCTGGTGCCTACACAGAGTATGGACAGGTACTGCACACGTTGTCCTTGTATGTGTGCCCTGTGTTGGAGATCATGTGAGACTATGTGATGGGTGGGGTGTGTTGCAAATGTTACACATCCCCACATGACTGTCAGGTGCAGTCAGGGTTGGTGACAGCATTACCCCCAGCAGGGCTGCATAAGTGCATCCCCCACAGGCTGTAGTGTCGTATGTCGGGAGGTGAGCATTGAATGTGTAAATGAGACAATTGCTCTATTGCCACATGTACGACATATCCATCTTATAGACAGGCAATAGCACTGGTACGTGACAGTTGGACATGCCTGTATATACAACCATGTCTCACATGATATGTGAGTTACGTGTGTACAACAGTTGTTGTACCATAAGCAAGCTGGAAATCTTAGCACAGCCAGTGTACCTGTGGGAAATGGTGTGGAATGGGTGCTATATTAATCAGTAGCTCATGACATGCTCACAAGTTCTGTACAAGTGCCTAGCATGACCATAAAATACAGATAGAGTGTTGGATAATATCAACCCACAAGTGGTGACGACAGTCATAATGTGTGGCACCACACTATAACCCTGCTGTGTATGGAGTGCATGTCCATGAACCATTATCACTGTAGATGTTAGCAGTACAGATGTACAAGACAGTATGGATGTTTGATTACAAATACCTTTGTATGTCACAGGAGTGTTCTACCAGTGGCCTGTTGACAGACTCACAACTACAAATGGTGCCAGAGTGACATGTGCATATCACACCAGTGCCAGCTACAGTAGAACAGGGTTAATGTGTTGTACTCCACCCTCATTGTAGCCCATACCACACAGACAAATGGTAGGCATCTGTGTATGTAAGGATGTGAATGGCCATGATCTATGAGGAATAGCTGTGTCAGTGTTGTGAACAACATACGGAATGGGCTGTGTGGGTGAGGTGTGTGACATATGTGCACATTCTGATGGATGATATCAGCATTGTCACTGCTAGGTGAACATCCCTGTACCCATTAACTACCACCTAGGCTGTGGTCATCATTATGGACACTGTGTAAGGGATGGTGCTGTGCAGTACACCTCCCTGACTTGGTGATGTCTCCAGGCCCCTTAGGTAGTCATACAAGGTACCCATGTCATGACGGGGTGCCATCCATGAGCACGGAGATCATTGGACAGGCATATACAGCACTGGGGTGACCAATATTGGAACACATATCACCTTTAAGGGGTAATGGCCATGCGTGGATGGGCGATACCAGCCTTCACAATCCTCACCTCCACTATGCAGCATGCTGTCTACCTTGCATAAAGACATCTGCTACACCATGATGATGGACATGCTACATGTCCATATACTGATCTGTAAGATATATGTCATGGACATCCACCGTCCGAATACTAGGATCGCCACATGCTGGACAGATCCCTGTGCCATACATGTGACATACTCCTGCCAAACCATGCAACCCTGTCCATCAAAGCTGCACATGTCATCCCAGTCATACAT
Source organism: Protopterus annectens (assembly GCF_019279795.1). Classification (NCBI taxonomy): domain Eukaryota; kingdom Metazoa; phylum Chordata; order Ceratodontiformes; family Protopteridae; genus Protopterus; species Protopterus annectens. The sequence continues at coordinate 1,780,938,362 of NC_056735.1, forward strand.
GGTGTGATGGCCACATGGTAGATGTAGTATCAACTGTCTGGATCAGTAATGTGGCACTGATGCACCTCACGGTGACATAATGGCTGTTACAGCTAGGAAACCTTGCCCATGCATGCTATGGTTCATAAGCATCCCTGCGAATGATGTCCGACTAAACATTGTCCCATGTCTACCACATGTGCAACACAGGCGATCCGTGGCAGGATGTTGAACAGCTGTACAGTGCTGTGTAGATGTATATGGCAAAACACATGCATGTACAGGTTTCCATGCGTATGTGTGCATTGTCACTGGTCAAGTCCATTAAGGCTGTGTCTGTGTGGATATGTGACATATACACAGCATCAAGGTCAACAGCATTACCGTGGACACATCCAGGCATGTGCAGATAGGTAAGAACACCAGTGCAGGCAAATAGACATGCCCACATCAAGACAGCATTCACATGGAGTATGAACACTGTAATGAGGTGACACACATATATGGTGATGATATCCAATGCACAACGGGTGTTACATGTGTGTGACACAAACACGTCAGTACTAGATGTCATAGAAATGTATGTGCAGCAGTATCTCTGTACATCTCTGAAACTGTGACCTGTCACCATCTTTCTGTCTTACAGATAATGCCTCGTACACACCTTCCGGCGTACAGCCGCCAGGAGGATGATGTCCTCATCCCATACCTCCATGAGAACTATGAGGTGTTGTTCAGCCATGTGCCACAGCATGCCCAGCAGTGGGACGACCTGTGGCAGGATCTTCGAAGGAGGGTGAACAATGTGGGTGGCCATAACCGCACCTACCAGCAGGTGCACAGACACTGCACGGACTTGATACGACATGCAAAACAGCGTGCCACTGTAATTGCCAGGGAACAAGGGGGAACAGGTGGTGGGCCACCAACCCAGCCCCCACTCACACACACTGAGGAACTAATGGCCAGTCTGGGGACACCCTCAGAACAGCATCCAGAAACTCTAGCTGCCATCGTGGAGGTGGGTGTCTCCCAACCAATGAACCTGGAGTTGCCTGGTAAGTCAGTACTGCACATATGGCTATTATACTCCATTTAGTTGCATGTGTCACTGTACATTATGTAAAGTAACAACATATGCAAGGTATGTGGACACACAAGTTGCATACTACAGTATGCTACCCTGTGTATGTACACATGTGCATACTATATGCTTTTATACAGGTGAATGTGTTAACATACACAGTGCACCCTGTGGCTGTCATACAGTCATGGATAATGTTCATACTGCTGTGTCACCCCTATACAGGTACCTCTGGCGTGCCGCACAGACATGAGTCCATTGCAGGTAAGACTGTCATCAGTATCAGGCATGTTAAAGCATAGATCTATTTGCCATGTGGCCAGTTAACACTTGCACACTTGATGTTCATTCCAGTCATGATATACAGGTCGCAGTACCCATCATTCACACAGGCCACCCAATGTGCAATATATACAAATGAAATGATACACCAACTTGAAACCACAGTATTTGTCATTGCTACATGTGTGGTCAGCTGTGCATACAATGGTGGAGGTGTTCTACAATGGAGGCATATGTAGTATGCATTGGAACAACATGTGTGGTACGCAAACAGTACCACACAGTGAGCTGTGATATGGGCAGCCCACAGGTGCCACCATTGTGTTGTATGCCCCTGCATTGGGTGCACACATTGTGATGTGCCATCTGACATGTCCCAGACATGTAGTGTTCTGGCTGCAATATTGTCACACTATCCCATGACCCATACCCCACATACCAAACATACAACCCGTTGTCTGCATAGCCCTGTGGATGGTGACATATCTGACATCTATGGGTGTATGTCATATGGGACAACATAGACATGTGAGATAGATGGCCATCACACACATTTGGCCAACACATGTGTACACATGGCCATGGGGGAAGGCCAGAGACACGTAGCCACACAGTAGATGTGATGTGTATACACCCTGTTGCACATTGTCCACACATGGTCCACTTATAGCCTTAGTTGACTGATTATACAGTTGATGTGGTACACTGGACATCCTAACAGCCTGTGCACAGCTAGTGGAGATGTCACTGAAGTCTACCATAGAAGATCAGTTGCACATCACGACTGTGTCATAGCATGGCAGTAGTCACCTGTACAGCTTCCACGACATTGACACCACATCAGGCCACAGATACTGTACATTTCCCTTGCTGCTGTAGGACATCACCGTTAGCTGTGCACCTCGTGTGTGTGTGTGGTACATCAATGTCATGTAGGAAATGGTGAATTGACATGTCCGCTATGTGTGGACATGGTTGCCAGGCAGCTAAGACCCTGTAATTGTTGTGCAGGGGTGTCAGCTGTAGGCCTTCAGTGACCTGTCACTTGACACAGCATGGTTTGGTGTGTATACACCTCAGCATCGTGGGTCGGAATCCACAGTTATGTCATGGGTATGCATGCAGTTATGACTATGCAATGTGTACATATTATGCATTGTACAGCAATATAGATGCCTCAAGATGCCATGCAATGGTACAGTGTCTGTACTTCACACTGTATAGCAATGTAGACGGCTCACACTACCCTTCCATGCACATGCACATTTGCTAAACATGCATTCTATCTGTAGGGCATACAGACAACACCACAATGTGATGCCCATTATGATGCTGTACATGTGTCAGGACACCATTGTGTCAGACATGTATGCATGTTAATGCACACGTCAGCAGAGTACATGTCAAGGTCACATCAGCCATGTGTACTGTGATCCTGTTCTGGTCCACATGGTGTATCACAGGGATGCATGCATACTACCATGATTGTGTGAACTGCATGGCTACTGATATGACACCTGCTTGCTGTAGTGTGCACCCCAGGGAGGTATGCTTACTAACACTATCAATGTCCGAGCTGCATGCCCTCTGCTGTACCACAGGCATGCTGCATGCCATCTGTCAAATCACATGCATGGTGTGTGTGTGTGTGTGTGTGTGTGTGTGTGTGTGTGTGTGTGTGTGTGTGTGTGTGTGTGTGTGTGTGTGTGTGTCTGTGTGTCTATTGTAATTTAGAGTCTTTCTTTGCATTCACAGGTAATGTAGGTGCTTTACCCTCCTGCAGTCCATCTGATGCTAGTGTCCCCACAGATACTAGCAGTGATGAACATATGCATGAGTTTCAGGCAGGGTTGTCAGGGGCTGAATCTGTACCAACGGTTGCCATCCCAGCTATGTCCCCCTCTTCCCCGCGCACAGTTCTGCTGCCAACACATACCGCATCACCAGTGGCCATAGAACAAGGACAGTCAGTGTCTGTTAGCGTGGAAAAGAAATGTGTGGTGGCTACAGAAGGTGTGTCTACACACCATGGTGTCAGTGTGATGACTGCAGATGTGCCACACAGGCATGTGGCCGGTGCTGCTCGTAGGAGGACCTCTGGCAGACATGCACCTGCAGGACAGAGCGCAGCAGCTGGTATCACCAGACACATGGTCCAGACTGTAATGGCGGCACAGGCACATGCTGAATGGCACATCAGGGAAGGGCAGAGGCTGCAGAGGGCTGCTATCCGTACCCTAAATAACAACATCCAGGCATCGGCAAATGCTCAACAGCAGATTGCTGATGTTCTTGACAGGCGATTGGGTGACATGGTTGGAATCATTGACCATGGCATGGCAATCCACGAGCATGAGCTGTCTGTGCTGGAACATCTGGTAGGAGTGAGGAGTAGGCCACGTGGACGTAGGCCAGCCACACCACCTAGTGCAGGTCAACGTGAGCGTGCCACCTCACATGCTCGCTCCCATAGTGCTGGTAGCAGTAGCAGTGCAGCAGGGGCTGCGCTGTCCACACCAGGACACGGCAGGCCACGTGGATGTGGCCCTGGATGTTCCCAGTGGGGACACGGTTCCAGTGGACATGTGTCGTCGGATAGTAGCCAATCTGTACCTCCACCTCGTAGTGTCCGTGCAACCCCTGGCAGGCACAGGTCACGTGGCCGTGGCCAAACACAGTGAGCTGTACAACCTGGTCTGTACAATCTGGAGCTGTCAATAATACCCCGTGTAGGCCTCACAAAAGGCAGAACTGTGTGCACACATACACGCACACAGCAAAGACATCTGTAGGGCACAACAACAACCACATGCATACTGAACAGACATGTCCAGTCATATCACTGGCCTTTACCCACACACATGATGTCATCCATTGGTGCAGCTTATGCCCCTGGCAAACATTATCACCCTGTGCATATGATGAAGTCTGTGCTGCATCCCTGTCATCCACACCATCGGTGCAGGGACATGCTCAAATGGTCTGATGCACAGGGTGAACAGAATAGTGAGAAGTGTAATTTATATTAGTTGTGTAAGAAAAGTGAGAGAAGTGTACATTACAATAGTTGTGTGAGAATAGTGAGAGAGGTGTATATTACATTAGTTGTGTACTGTTGACACACACCAGACATACCATGTAGTACAGGTTTAGCATGTATTGTTATACATTCACAGTATGTGTCATGGTAACAACAGTAACAGTATGTTGGTAATGATGCCCTGGTTCCCTCCCTATGGTCTACTTGCATGTGCCTACAGGTAGCACTGTTTGCAGTCTCCCATGTGTAACTGTGGAGTACTCACAGGCACATATGGCAATATCAGCATGCTAAACGTAGCCTCAGCCTGACTGTCTGAAAGTCTAACATACCACAGATGTCCACACATATACTGATCCAGAAGCATGTGGGCAGTTTAATAGGCTACAGTGGCTAGAGACATGACATCCATACCAGGTCACATCACAGGTATATTGACATGGTGCAGGGGTTGTACACAGCGGTCTGGCCAATGATAATGTTAGAGGCCACTTGATAGCATGAGGCCTCACTGTGTAGCGGTAATACCCTGTCACATTACAGGAACATGCTCACACTAATGAGGTCAACAACACTATAACGCACACCCCATAGTGTTGAGGTGAGGACCCTTGCCTATGTGGTCATCACCCTCACAGTACTGTGCACCCACACAATGCGACACAGAGAAAGAACATGTACAGGTAGCCAGTGCGGCTGAGACCGATGGCATCAACAGGGTAGTGGACTGCATCACCATGAGGGGTTAGGGATCCTGTGTGTTCTGTATGGTAGCATACACCCTCACTCCATGCACCAGACAGCCATACATACCTACATACACACACACACACACACACACTGTGGAGACCACAAATGTCATACACATTTGGATAGCTGATGTGTGTGATACACACACCACACCTGCCTACTTCATACTTTCCACACTGCAGTATGTACAGATCTCTACAACAGTGTACAGGGGTGTGTGACAATTGGGTTGTATTCCACACCATATGTGGCATATATGGTCACACAAGCAAACACACATGGCAGTACTGTGAATGATACACCTGCTATATGATGATACGTCTGACAGACATGCAGCAGTATTGGCTGCATTATGTGTACCAACACTACCTTCGGCAATTGTGCTGCTATATGCACACAGGAGGATGTAAGTGTTACAGGTGTCAAGTGACGTACTGTCGGTAACACCTGACCGCTGTGTAGGTGTTATGTCTCCACCGTCAAGTAACGGTAACATAGCGTACTGTTTGCACATGTCATGGTTGGATGGCATGTGACACACTGGTGAGCCATCCCTGGCAAACATCCATCTACACAGGTGCATCACCACTTTATGTACACACATCCATCCATACCTGCTGTACATCCTACCGTACTGTCAGTATGTCACCATATACAAGTGTCAATTATGGGGCTGCATTGCAGCTGCATGTTGTAGTTAGGCACAGATGAGTTACTTATGTCAGCTACTGTACATGCATGGTAGCTGCATGCACACTACAGATTGTACATGTGTGTTGGTCCTACATGCCTGTCATGTAGCCATGTTTGTATGTATTGCAATTGGTGGATATGTGTGTTGACATACATAACACATGGACTGTTGTATGATATGATGGGTGTCATGGGTAACTAGTACAGAGAGAATATGTCCTCGGTCAACATTGCTACCTCATGTACTGTTAGCATTCAACAGCCATGGACCCACCTTCCATTTGTGTGCGTATGATTGCTGTAGACACTTGTTTGCACAGAGGACAGCAAAAGCTATGCTATGTACATATGTGGTGTGTGTTTGGTCCATGCACATATCCACTGCAATTACATGTATGACATAGCCAAACATGTATGTTCGTTGGTGTACAGCGATAGTCATCTGTCACAGCTGTGTAAGACCCAGGGCCCCTGGTATGTGTAGAGTCGACCTGGTTATGTACAGTGGTATCATTGCAATGCATAACACATGATGGAACCCTGCTGGTACATGTGTAGTCTGCACAGTTGCTGTAGACCTATGTACAGTCCACTGGTCATGAGTCACACAGTGTTGTGTTAAAGTATGTCTGTGTATTGCTGGTCCAATGACATGGTGATATGTGACGGCTACATTGTAGATTGTGGTGTGTACCTCTGTGATCTACACCTGAGACAACTGTGATAGCTCCTGAGTGTGTACTGGTCAATACATGTGAGTGGCCTTCACGTACGTGGGGACAGTAATACCATACTGTGCCCTTCTGTGTTTAGAATCCGTGTGCATGCAAGACGGCCCTTTGCAACTGCTAAGTGTGTGAGCATGCCCAGTACGCCGTTGTGTAGCTGGATACACAGTACATTCCAAACTGTGCCCTTCCGTGATTAGAATCCATGTGCATGCCAGACGGCCCTTTGCAACTGCTAAGTGTGTGAGCATGCCCAGTACGCCATTGTGTAGATGGAGACACAGTACATTCCAAACAGACGTGTGATACTAAGCGTGTGGCCATGGCCATTGACATCCTGTATAGTGATGGTGGTCATCCAGGCAACAGATGTCCATTTCCAATGTCACGATGGATGCCTACGTTGAACACACTGGTTGCTGTCTTGAAGTGTGTACTGTCTGTGGCGCGTCCCGTATCTATGTAGTGTTGTGGTGCTCCGTAGATATTTGGCTGCCCCAATCGCACCGCTGCCGTGTGTTTGTCTATGTCTACCTTGGGACAGTAATATGCTTTCAGACTGCTCACTCTCTATACATTCCCTATCGGCGTCCTTGCCTTTGCGGATGATGTCACCCACCTAGAAGTATGCCTCTGGGAGTGCTGTGCTCAGTAATCTCGGTAGCGCGTTCTGTAAATGCGTAATGCTGTAGTGTGATAAGCTAGTGAGGTGTATGTTCGACTCCCAGCCCCGTCAAGTGTGTGTTTGTGTGTGTGTGTGTGTGTGTGTGTGTGTGTGTGTGTGTGTGTGTGTGTGTGTGTTTCCAGCTGCCTGGGGACACAGTAATGCTTTTAGATGCCTCACACCACATACATTCCCTATAGGCGTCTTTGCCTGTGCGGATGATGTCACCCACCTAGAAGTATGCCTCTGGGAGTGCTGTGTTCAGTAATCTCAGTAGCGCGTTCTGTAAATGCGTCATGCTGTAGTGTGTTAGGGTAGTTAGGTGTATGTTTGACTCCCAGCCCTGCCAAGTGTGTGTGTGTGTGTGTGTGTGTGTGTGTGTGTGTGTGTGTGCATGCATGTTTGCGTGCATGCTCCCGTCCGTCTAGGGACGCAGTCTTGCTTTTAGATGCTGCACACCACAGCAGTTTGCTACCGACATCGTTACCTTTGCAGATGATGACACGCACCTAGATGACTGCCTCTGGGACTGCTGTGCTTAGTAATCTCGGTAGCGCGTTCTGTAAATGCGTCGTGCTGTAGTGTGTTAGGGTAGTTAGGTGTATGTTCGACTCCCAGCCTTGCCAAGTGTGTGTGTGTGTGTGTGTGTGTGTGTGTGTGTGTGTGTGTGTGTGTGTGTTTGCGTGCACGCTCCCGTCCGCCTAGGGACACAGTCTTGCTTTTAGACGCCGCATACCACAGCAGTTTGCTACCAACATCTTTGCCTTTGCGGATGATGACACGCACCTAGATGACTGCCTCTGGGACTGCTGTCCTTAGTAATCTTGGTAGCGCATTCTGTTAATGCGTCATGCTCTAGTGTGTTAGGGTAGTTAGGTGTATGTTCGACTCCCAGCCCTGCCAAGTGTGTGTGTGTGTGTGTGTGTGTGTGTGTGTGTGTGTGTGTGTGTGTGTGTTTGCATGCATGCTCCCATCCACCTGGGGATGCAGTCTTGCTTTTAGACGCCGCACACCACAGCAGTTTGCTACCGATGTCTTTGCCTTTGCAGATGATGACACGCACCTAGATGACTGCCTCTGGGACTGCTGTGCTTAGTAATCTCGGTAGTGCATTCTGTAAATGTGTCATGCTGTAGTGTGTTAGGGTAGTTAGGTGTATGTTCAACTCCCAGCCCTGCCAAGTGTGTGTGTGTGTGTGTGTGTGTGTGTGTGTGTGTGTGTGTGTGTGTGTTTGCGTGCATGCTCCCGTCCGCCTGGGGACGCAGTCTTGCTTTTAGACGCTGCACACCACAGCAGTTTCCTACCGACGTCTTTGTCTTTGCGGATGATGACATGCACCTAGATGACTGCCTCTGGGACTGCTGTGCTTAGTAATCTCAGTAGCGCATTCTGTAAATGCGTCATGCTGTAGTGTGTTAAGGTAGTTAGGTGTATGCTCGACTCCCAGCCCTGCCAAGTGTTTGTGTGTGTGTGTTTTCAGCTGCCTGGGGACACAGTAATGCTTTTAGATGCCTCACACCACATACATTCCCTATGGGCGTCTTTGCCTTTGCGGATGATGTCACCCACCTAGAAGTATGCCTCTGGGAGTGCTGTGTTTAGTAATCTCGGTAGCGGGTTCTGTAAATGCGTCATGCTGTAGTGTGTTAGGGTAGTTAGGTGTATGTTCAACTCCCAGCCCTGCCAAGTGTGTGTGTGTGTGTGTGTGTGTGTGTGTGTTTCCAGCTGCATGACAACAGTACATTGCTTTTACAGTATTCACTCTCCATAACATCCGTGCAGCGTCTTTGCCTGTGATGCTGCTGTCTGCAGGCTAGACGTGTGCCTGTGTGAATCATGTGAGCCACTGATCATGGTAGCGCATTTTGTAACTGCGTGATGCTGTCATGTGGTACAGTGCTTACGTTTATGTTCTGCTCCCAACCCTGCCACATGTGTGTGTGTGTGTGTGTGTGTGTGTATGTATCTATCTACACATATATATATATATATATATATACATATATATATACATATATATATATATATATATATATCTGTGTGTATGTATATGACTATATATATATATATATATATATATATTTATATATATATATATATATATATATATATATATATTGTATATAGATATGTATGTTGGGATTATCACTCTTGACTCTGCTGCATTGTCTGTACGTGAGCACCATGGATGTATGTACATCTGCTATGTCTCTTTGATAGTGCACATACTGTGTGCTGTAGTGATCGTGGGTTATACATGTGTAGAGACCAGTTATTGTGTTGCTGGGTATTACACGGGCATTGGAAACAATGTTAGTGCAGCATCTTTGACTGGTCGTATGCAGATCTCGGCAACAGTCAGCAGTGGTTATTACATTGGAGTGTGAGTATGGCTAATATCCGTCTGTAGTAACTGTCCATTCTATGCACCTCAGGTTAACATTACAGATGCACGTTTATCCACAGGTTGTGGTACAGATCCCAGGACTGTATGTGTAGACATTGACAGGTGCAGGACTGAGTTGTGTTGGATGCATGGAGGGGTGTCCATGGCCAGTAATGGGGATCTCTACAGCCTGGCAGGTATGGTCTGTGACTGTTCCACAACCTCCTGTATATGGCTAACACATGCTGTATCTGTGTATATGCAGACACACACACTTACCACAAACAGCTACGGCTATCACATACACACACACATTGCACCACCATTGGGCCATGCAATAACCATTGTCCCTCACACACACACACCTACATGTACACTGGATGGCTCTATGACAGCTCTGGACATGTTAACACCACAACCTGTGCATATGATGTCTCCTGTGCCACCACCTGTGATGTGTAACATTGATGCAGGATCTGACTAACCTGGTGCTGCTGCACATGGTGGCTTTATTCCCCTGTATTGATGTTAGCATGCTGTTAACACACAGTGTGTTACTTCCAGGTGTACTTCAGCAGGCATGATGCATTGCAGCTATGACCATCACTGTAGCATAGTTTACAGCACTGTTACTTCTGATGATATAGTCTCCATCCATGTGCCATTTCACTGATGTGTGTAGTATTGGCAGCATGTGTGTCTGTGTGTGCAGTACGTGTGTGATGTGTGTAGTACACATGTATACATGCTTACAAACGCATACACGACATTACACGGGCTTCACCATTCGTACACTAGCTTACTCGTTCTTCCACACGCGCACACAGGCTAACACGCGCGCACACATACTTACTCGGGCTTACTGGCACGCATGGGCACAGACACACTGTGGGCAGGTTTGCAGGTCACATTGGTGGTATCCATGGTGTACGCCGTCAGTCTCCTGATGTTCCCTAGGATAGCTCATGACACGTCTCTTCCACTGAGTACTGACAGCACACATGTGACACTGCTCCGGTGAGGTTACAGTGTTTTGTACATACACACTCATGTTGTCACCTATCTTCTACTCTAATAGTCCCCTTAACCTACACTACATGGTAGAGGCTTGGCCCATATGGCATGACATGTTGTGATTCACTATCCTCAGCCTCACTTGCCTCACACTGCCTACAAATGCTTCGTTACATCTCTGACAGAGCACTTCCACACATAAGTACCAGTACGCAGTAGCCATCTTGTCTCCAGCTTTCCATTTATCTGCATGGCGTACTAACATCTAACTAAACCTACATTTTGTATGTATATTATCCATATGTCTTGTTTTGAAGCGCAGCTCGTTCTTGTGGCACTGCGCTATGCTTCCACACCAGGGATCGGGGGAGGACAACTACTGGTTCATTGATATCTAATGGACAAAGCTGCCACTGGCCTTGGACTTGGACATTGGCATGCTTCTTCGGCTGTATTCATACTGTATTTGCGGCTGTCATTGCTCCGTTTAGCAATGTGCAAAACATTAGTCGCATAACATCCGGGTACATTTCTGCACATAACTCTGCTCTTGCACGGACAGCTTACTGTTTCATGTATTGCGTAATTACGTAGGATTACCACCTGTCCCACTTTGCGAGGGACAGTCCCTCTTTGGGCAGTTGTGTCCTGCAAAAATGTGAAAACATGGCAAATGTCCTGAGATTTTAGGACAAAATTATTTTCTATATTTTATGTCATAGTTGCATAAAACAGTTATTCTGTATCTGAAACACCTAAATGTTATAAGAAACAGAATAAGGAACTAAAATGCTACAAGAATAGACTTTTATTCAGGCAAAAAACTGAAGTTCTGTCCTTTGTACTGGCCATAGTTATGTTTTGCGCTGCAAAATCGGATGTTTATAGCACAAATGTCCCACTTTGGGCATTTGGAAAGGTGGCAACCCTATCATTACATCATTTGCATAGCTTGCACATACAAATGGGGTATGTTGCAAATCCCAACATTGTCCGTGCAATGTTCGTGTTACAGGCGGTCTTGCACGCCCCTGTGGGTGTTTGCTGAATAGCCTGGCAGTCATCTTTCCTTGCTGTACTCTCACTCAATCCATACACGCCGGAGGCTTCGTGTATCATGGCCTAGGCTTTGCTGTGTGCTATGTCTATTTGTGGTGTATGCATGGCTGTGGGTATGTCCCACTGTCATCATTGGTAAAGGTGACACCCTATAGGTACTTCCTGTAGACTGCTGTGTCATTTGACATGTCAGCACATACCTGCAGATGAACATCCTACTGCAGTGCTTTTCATATCTTCTGAGTTATCTTGCAGTCAGTAATGCTGTTTCCTCAGAAATGTATCTGTTTCAGATCATACCTATCAACCTCCTAGTGAAAAACATCTGTACAAAGCCTAACGTGATGGGGGACAGATAGGGGCAGATTCTACATATTGCTCTTACAAACGTAGATAGTTGACAGTATTATAGGTTTTCCATTAGTATGACCTTTCTGAGGGATTTGGGGTCTTAAACACATATGTTTATCATTATTTAATGACGTCAGTTCTCAGGTATTTGGCAGACAGGTACAGATTGTGAGAGAACACACCACACATATGAGGCATACATCTGCACATTCGTACAGTTGCGAGGTGTGTTTCTTATACTGGACATCAATTTCCTTACGCCAATACACACAATACATGGTGCCATCACAGGCCAGTTACCATTACATTCCTATTGCAGGACACACCCACCCACTGGGTTATATTCCTCACACAGGCCAACAGGTGCTTATCCACACTAATTATTCCATCATGTACCTTATGTGTACGCCGGTATTTCTGCTTTCCATCAGTGGCAGAGCTCACGTACGAGTATGGGGGACTCAACACTGTATCGGTGACACTGCATGACACCCTGAGGGACACATGTCTTTTGAGTCTATTAACCTTGCACGTTGACTTTCACAGGCCATACATTGTAATTCACATTTGTGGACAAACATGCTTATGACTTGTACATGTTTTGTCATTTGTCCTGACGTCTTTTGTCTCACCTGTCCACCTAGTATCACTAGTTCTATACATTTCATTAGGACGGGTTACCTTCATACCTCTCACCTGTACACATTATGGGTATACGCCCTGGGGTTTGACCTATGATTCTGTTACATTTGTCATGATAATGTGCCTTTCTGGTAGATTGCTGGCAAGCCATGACGGACTGTGCGGTTAGGTAATCATGACTGACATTTCTATTTCATGATTACTAACTTTCATAACATTCGTATTCCTGACTACGCAATTATTCTATCAACGGTCTGACTTTGTCTGAGATATATTTGATATAGTCACTATTTTTCTGTCGTGTACTATGCCTTAGTCCAGCTGTCTTATTCTGACATTCTGGCAGGTATGGTTACCATCTTGGTCGTACGCGTGTCCATCCATGATAACTGCCTACATGACACTAATATAGGTCCCTACGTCTTCCCCCAATTGTTTACACAATATCCAGTAGATGGGTTGCACCTTTTTGGAGAATGTAGGCATGTGCTATACCCACATAGGTATATTGATCACTCCCATAGGGCGTACCTAATAGATCTGTGCCAACCAACACCTTGGCCCAATTCTGCATACCCATGATTCCCATACCTGACACACCTCCACACTCCCCATTGAACATGTTTAATGTGAGTGATAAAGTCTGAGGACACTTCTGAGCACTCCCCACTCTGCGGATATCAGCTCGTACGTCATACATTCAGGATATCAGCTCGTACGTCATACATTCAATCGACCCATGTGTTATTACCCTTGCACCTGCTACTGTTGCATGTACACCTATATCGTAGTTGCAGGTGTGACTTCTTTTGCATCAATGACGGTTGGCACTTCGTACAGGATCAATTTTTGGGGTCCTGCAAAGGACCCCTATATTCATGTTTAACATGTAGAACTTGCAGGCCCTGTCACACTGGTACTTTCCGGGCAATGGTTTGGAAACCATTGGTGTACTCTCCTTTCATGCATGTCTGTCTGTCTATCCATATTAGCTATACTGTGACCTATTTATATACATGTGTTATATGTACAGGGACATATGTTTGTTGTGTATATATTTATTCATGTATCGTGTGTGTATAAATTTATATATGTACATATATACATATGTCTGCATATTCCTCATCTTGTAATTTGCTTTGGATTATGTCTGTGGATATATGTGTATATATATATCTCCATATCATACCTTTCAACTGTACAGATTTCCGCTGCATGCACAGCTGTTTGCCTCTTATCTTTGGTCCATTTTTCATAACCTTGTGTCTATCTGGCAAGTTAGTGGCATATCATTAAAGACTGACGTTGGTAAATAATGACAAACATTTCAGGTTACGACTTCATACCCTCAGAGAATCCATGCTACTGACACACCTGTTATTCTATCCACTTTCTATGTTTGTTAGGGCAATATCTGGGGATTGTCCCTATTTGTACCAGTTGTTGTCATGGCTTTGTCTGGTTTCGTACTTTACGGGTTTAACAGGTATGAGCCATGTACATAGAACGTGGGGAAAACACCATTCATTTTCTATTCTGTGAGCGGATTACACATGCGCAGGCGCACTTGCATAGCCTTATTGTGGGTTACATATGTTTCATAGATAATTGTGCTTCCGTGAACTTTCATAATTCTGACTGTAACAGTTACATATCTGTATTCCAGTTTACAAACTACTGCGAAACACACGTTCACCTTTACATATTTAAATGTGTGTACTGCATGAACGCTTTCATTACACTTTCAGGTTATATGTGCAGTGGTCATAGGTCAACCGGGACTTCATTCACGTTGGCCGGATATCGGAACCACTATTCTGTTGGTGTTCTCCCTCATTGATATGCATACCCATAGTACTTAGCTACATCAACATACACCTCACCGCTTCACCTATGACACAGGCATCGATTCTCCTGCTGGGAAAAAGGCGGTACTACATATTACACATTCCCTATTGCCTACTGCTGTGGACTCCGGCTGCATTGTTAATCACTCCGAGGATATGCAGAACACCAAGGTATACAGTCCAGCCACATACAGGTCTATGATTGTCAGGGTGTTCATGTAATGATCTGGGTTTAGGCTTGTCCACCAGGTGAACGGAACTTCCCTGGCCGAGGTCAAATGTCAGACGAAGTATATGGATTGGGATTATCTCCCCATTTTGAAGTTTTACCTGTGTTTATAGACACAGGTGTTTGGGCACCTGTTAGCAGCTTATTCTGTTGGCATGACATATTATGGGTGGGGTTGTTATAGTCCATACTCCATGATGAGGGGTGTTCCCATTCACATTTGACTATTACCTGTATACAGTCATATGGGGATTATTATTTTTGGACATGAAGTGACTACAGGTATGCAGTTGTACATTACACAAGTGTGAAGGGCTGTTCCTGCAAATATGTACAGAACATACCTCTCAACCTCTTAGAGCACTGAACCTGTGCAAAACCTACATGATGGGGGGACAATTAGGGACAGATTTTTAACGATTGCTCTTACAAGCTTAGCACGTTGATAGAATGCTAGGTTTTGCATTAGCATGACTGTTGTGCAGGTTGTGGAGTCTTATACTCAGGATATTTCTCATTATTTAGTGACGTCAATCCCCAGCTATTTACCACACTGGTGCAGATTGTCGGAGGCACACACCAACACTATGGGGCGAACCTGTGGTCATTCTTAGGGTTGCCACCTTTTCGACTGCCCAAAGTGGGACATGTTCTGTAGAGATGTCAGATTTTCCAGGACAAAACATACCTACAGCCATGCATAGTACTGAACTTTAACCTTTTTTGTACATATAATAGCTTATTCTAGTAACATTTGAATTGCTTATGCTACTTCACATAACATATTGAGGATTCATATATAAAATAACCGTTTTATGCGACTATTAAAGTAAATTAGGAAATAAACTCTCGGGACATTTGCTATGTGTTGATTTTTTTCACAGGACACAACTGCCTACAGAGGGACTGTTACTCGCAAAGTGGGACAGGTGGTGACCCTAGTCATTCTGCGAATATCTGGACAGTTGACTGGTATGGCACAGACCTCTGTAATACGCTGTTGTGTTCTGGCACAACAGTAGCTCAGCATTAAAGACTGCAGTCGGAACGTGCTGACATACAGTTGGGTTTCAGACTTCATACTCCAGACATTAATGCCAATGTGCAAACTGTTATTCTATCAAATTCTATGTTTCTAAGAGATATGTTTACAGATTGTCCCTGATTTTGGACCTTTGTCTCACTTATATTCAAGGCTCTGTCCAGATATCTTGCTCACACGGGTTGACAGGTATGGTCAGTCACGACTGCACACAGTCAGTGTCCCTCACACTTCATCAGGGTTGACCTGTTTATGTAGTGTCTTCCTCGCCCTCATGCCATTTTCCACTTTGCAAATGTGTGCATTATATTCTCCCTCCTATTCGTGTCTGGACATGTGCGTCACGGGAAGGTATTTTATCCTGGGTGGTAGGTTATGCATGTCCACTTAGGGCTGGACAGTGTCATGGACCTCCACTGCACATTCTGACGTGTCCAGATATCTACTGGATTGGACATCATGTCGTCATACCCATTCTACTATTTACACAAGTTGGTCATCCCGTGAGGGATATCCCAAAAATTGGTCAAGACAAAAACAAGTTAGATAACGAAGATTTTTGTGGCTGCACGAAAACGTGCAGGGAGTTTTACCTGCAGGGGATACATGGTTTGCAATCCTGACACTGCCTAGGGTGACAATACCTACTACATATGCGTAGGGGTCACTGTGTGTAGCTGTTTCTGCAACAAACCAGTGGACCAAGTACGGCTGGATTTGGTGGACGTTCTGGTATGGTGGCAGTTGTGTGTTGTGGAGGGTATGCTGGGTAGGCTATTATGCATCCAGGTGTGTTGCGTTTGTTATGGCCAGTTCCATCAGGACCCATCTGTGGGTATGTGATGGTGCCGTATCTATACATTTGTCTCGCATATTTCCATATTCATATGTTTGTGAGATTGTGTTCTACACTATGGCCTGTCTGCATGTCTTTCAGCTGTTTCTACATGAGGTTGTGTTTCTTTCCACTTCACCCGCTGCCCCCCATACACCTCCGGTTCACCTTTTCTGCATACGACACAAGTATCACCTTTGAGGAATTTACCATTAAACACACACCCCTCACACGCAAATTACTCACACCCCATAGAGCACTACTTTGGTTGTTGGCCCATGACACGGCCATAGTTACACACTGCCTACCATACATGTGTCGGGTACCTTTATGGTTGTGTGGACTACCCTGCCATGTTTGCTTTCCATATGCTATACCTCACGCACATAGGTACACGCCCTTACTTTACTTTCATTACTTGGTTGGTGTATCCGGGTACTACCCGTTCGACTGTGTCACATACATGTTCGGATTATACAGCTGACTTCCAGATTTTGCCAGCCTGTTCTACTCATTGGTAGGATGGCACCTTTTCCTATGTCCAAGCTATTCCTTACACATGTCCGACTATTGTGGACATTGCCTCTCCACAGTCAACGGTTGTGTTTCCACCTTTTCAATTGGCCACAGTGTGACATAGGGTTACCACCTGTCCCACTTTGCGAGGGACAGTCCCTCTTTGGGCAGTTGTGTCCTGACATGTAATTGTCAACATGGCAAATGTCCTGAGATTTTAGGACAAACATATTTCTTATATTTTATGTGATAGTTGCATTAAACAATTAATTCTGTATCTGAAATACCTGACTGTTATGAGAAACAGAATAAGCAACTAAACTGCTACAGGAATACGCTTTTCTGTAGGCAAAACAGTTATGTTCAGTCCTTTGTACTGGCCGTGGGTATGTGTCGGCCTGTACAGTCTGATGTCTGTACCAAACATGTCCCACTTTGGCCATTTGTAAGGGTGGCAACCCTACTGTGACAGTTGCGGTGAACACAGCATATTTTACAGGCCAACACATACCCAAGGTCAGTTCGGCAGATAGAACTTACAATTCTTGCCTATATCTAAGCTTATTCTTGTAGCATTTCGGTATCTTATTCTGTTTGTTATGACATTTGTGTATTATACGTCCAGTGAAATATGTTTAGTGCAACTATTGCATGACGTCTATGGAGGAATTATGTCCTATATTCTCTGGACATTTGCCAGTTTTACATGTTTGTGTCAGGACACATCTGCCCACAGTGGGACTGTCGCTCGCAAAGTGGGACAGGTGGTAATCTTGGTCGACGGTACGGATCATACTGTTCCTTTCAGCCTACATGTGTCCATGTTGTTATGGCTCGTTTATATGCTCCTTCTGTTTCGTTTACATGCGTATGCTATTTCCTATCACATTTGGTATGTGAAATACGGACATACCTTTTGTATGTGACTATTACATGGCTTGTGGGATATGATTCAGACATATGGTCACTACCTATATCTACATTTCTCCTCGTGTATTTTGTTATGGACACATCTGCACAGCTATGTTCCCTCCCTCAAATTATGGGTCGGATGGTGACCCTCTCCATTGGACTGGACGTACCTACTTGCGGCGCGCTAACATCTGATACGTTTCACTTCCACATGGTATAGCTATCAACACTACGTTGGACTACAGGCATACAGTTTTCCTGTCATTTGTTCATGGGTAGGGACCCGTTATTCCCTACCGTGCATTTGTGCTTGACTCTTCATTTTCTGTTCGCAGGGACTCTGCTTTGCATACGTTTCAGTCTCCACGGACACTGATAGGTACGATTACTATTGCTGGCAGAATATAATATTCAGCAGTTTAGGTTGCTCCTCGAAAGCTGACATTGACATGCCTCCCTGCGCAACTTTGATACGCCCCTTACACTCACGCACGTTTCCTATGCACATGGCTGTGGCAGCTGCGCACCTTCATTAATATACATATGGAGCATCTACTCCACATCTACGCTGCAAGGCCGGCGCAAGCCTTACGCCGGTCTTGCGCCGAGCTTCATGAATCCGGGGGATGGACAAAAACATGCTCTCTGAGTTTCATGTTCTTGAAAAAACTGATTCTAATGATGATTCCGATGAATGGAAGTGGATCTGAATGTTATAATTGTAATGACAACTATGTTTTAATGCCTTGGCATATCTGTGGCCGAATAACAGATTGAATTTTGAATATATTTTGAAAACAAGACCTTTAAAATATTGATTTGGATTTGCTTAGGATGCTTTTATTGTGGTGTAATAAGTTTTTAACAGAAAAACGTTTCTGAAGTTTTATGCATTGCTAATGAACTATTAGCAGTCAATAAGATGTCACTTTCTGATCATTAAGATGCTTTTTTCACATAAGTAAATGATTTCATTTATGTACAATTTTCTGATGAAGTCCATTTTTCTACTGAAACAATCTTAAGTACAGATGAGATATTAGTCTTTATCTACATAATTTCATTATAAACATGTATATGGTGGCTTGCACATGAGGGCTCCCAAACCTTAGATCCTATCCCCCTGTGATTACAACAAAAAGAATGAATGACTTACAAGACCATCATTATAACTCCATTATTTCAGCGGCATCAAAGGAAGGCACACTTCACTTTTTCAATGTAATACACAAGTACTGTGGAAGAGAGATATGTCTTGAAACGTTAAGGTACGAAAAACATCCCTCGGAAAGGTGCAGACAGGTTTGCTGGTATCAGTGAAACAGCTGGAATAATGTCAGAAACTGCAAAGATGAATATGCTAAATGTGAATTAAAAGATAAAAAATGGTAATCTACAATCCTTGGAAATGGACAGTTTATTAAATACAAGCCCTTTACTGACTGAGATCAAAGAGATATATTCAGTTTCTTAAGATTTCCTTATAGTAGGTCATCTTCCTTACTTTAGGATACTTGACACCTGGCTGGAAAATTAAATGCTATTACGAATCAAAATTGTACCCTCCATCAAGGGCGATTTAGCGTTTTGAGACTGAGGTGCAATAGTAAGCCCTGCTGCTGAGTTAGCAAATACACATGTACATGTAATGATCACAGAAGAAGAGTGATAAGTTCCATTAAAAAGAACTGTGACTGTCTTGTCCAAGAAGGAAATACATTTGACTCTGTCTTGCTTCACTTTAAGGAGCATTTTATGAATCACAAGGAAAGAAGGAAAGGCAAAAAGTAAGAGGAGTCCACAGAAATCGGAAGGCATCTATTTTCCAGAGTCTTGTGAAGGCTCAGTGAATAAAATATTAAGAACCGATTGCTGAGATGTGTAGCAAACAGGTCCACTTCTGATATGTAACACATCTGTTATTCTGAATTGCATCAGAGGGGTAATGAGGATTGAGACAGGGGAGATGTAGAATGAATGCAATCAAAAGATTCTTGAAATTTTCCCTTCCATCCTGAACCTGTGATAAATGGAGAATATTTTCTGTTGAACTGTTTCAGATCATGAGGTTTCTAGGAAGTCATAGCCTTCCTAGAAATAGTTCTTCTATGTATTAAATAGTTCTTCTATGTATTAAATCAGTGTCAGTCATAGTCTGTACAAATATAATTACATTAAAAAACAAACTGTGGAAACCAACAATACTCAATAAGTTGAATTAGCACTTACAAGGTAAAAATAATTTAAAACTTTAGCACTTTCATCTTTAACATTAAGACATCTTCAGAACTGATAACAATACATAAAGCCATCTTTTACAACCCCCCAATAAATTATCTACCAGTCTTCAAATTTCTTTTAGCTTAAGCAAACATTTTATTTTAAGTACATCACTCAAAACTTGGGGGAAATGTGACATTTAACCGAATTTGCCACATTAACTCTTTCTTCTTCAGCAAGCTATTAATATCACCCCTTAATATAATCCTTAACATGGTCTAATATAAAAAAGTGAATCTTTTAATATTTTTTCAAGCTAAACAATATTTATATACAGCATTATTCATAATTCTTTATAGAATACACATGCTCTTTTATCCTAACAGAAAATTTCCTAAATGTTTTCCCAACATATAAAGTATTGCAGGTCACACAACTGCTCAAATAAACAACCATTTCATAATTACAATTCTACCTTCCTGTGCATACAATGTTCCTCTCACAGGAATCTATGTTCAGATAATTTCCACTATTAATGTATCTCAGGATTTACAATAACCACATTTATATATTCCATACTATTCTGTTCTGCTGGAAACGTTCTTATTGCAATTTCATTCGAAAATTTCCTTTAAATTTTCACCCTTTTTGTAAATGAAAACTGGTTCCTTTTCTAAAATTTCACTTAGAAATGAATTTCCTTCTATAATACACCATTTTTTCTAAGTATGTTTTGAATTGCATTTACATCCATATTATATCTAACAGGTTATACACTAAACTAAAATTACCATCTTTTTTGGAACCAATTTATCCTTCTTATCAAATGCATGTTTCAACAATGAAAGGCACCACTTTTCTACTTTGTTCAAGTTTACTATTTGAGAAATGTCATTAATAAGATCCATGTCACATCCTCTCTTTAGAAATAATTGCTTTAATTCTTCTAATTTGATTTCTAATCTACCTTGTTAGCTATTCAGTCTGATTACCTTGATCATCTGACTTTTTAACATGCATCTCTTAATGTGTTTAGGATGCACACTTTGCATGAAGATACACATCAACAATCTCAGGTTTTCTATAAACACTGGATTCTAAATTCCCACTTTCAAAATTCACTTTTATGTTATTATCCAACAAAATAAATATTACTTTTAAACCATTTTGTGTGTAAATGTTTAAAATGTATAGTACTGTTTAAATACTGCATAAGAATCACTAAAACATTTTCATCACTACTCCACACAATAAAAACATCATTTATAAAATGTTTGAATAACACTATACTTTCTTTAAATCTTGATTAAAAGACAAAATAATTTTCCCATTGGGCCACAATTAAATTAGTGTAGAATAGAGCCATATTGGATCCGAATACTACATACTTCACCTGGCTATAAAAGTGCTTATTAAAACCAAACAATATATTTTCTAAAACAATCCATGTCAAAGTTAACAATAATTCAATTGTTTGAGTTGTAAAAATAGAATAATTATTGACTAAATATTGTTTCATCATTACCAATCCCAATTCTAAGGGAATACTGGTATACAAAGATTCCATATCAATGGCCACAAAGGAATAAGTACTATACCACTTGACTTGTCTAACAAAATCCCAAAAAAATGCTAAAAAGATTTTGTTTCAAAAACTATATTTTTAAATTCATCTAAATAAAGGCTGAGAAAATCATTTTTTAACCAGATTTTGCAATTATTGCTCTAAAGAGGGGTCCTGTCTATTTTTATGGATCTCTGGAATTTCACAAAAAATCTATTTTAGGAAATTCAATGGAAAAAATGACACAAACCTAAATATGACTTAGTGTTGTGTAGTAGGTCTAAAAATTCAAGATCTACATGTTGAAAAGCCAAATTAATGCCTCTCTTTTCAACTTGATTATAATTGTTGACATCATATAAAATAGGACATCATTTAAACCAAGGATATGTGGCATTTAAAACTGGTGTATAATGTCTCACAACCAGGAACCAATAACCACTCGACTGCCACAAAGCCTCGGAAATTAGAGAATGGACCCAAAGGTTCAATGATGAAAAATATTTAGACCTTTTTTGAAAATACACGCTATGAAAAGGTTCAAAGCCTGTTAAAAATCCAAACTTATTAGGAAAACAAAACAGACTGAGTGCTTTCATTCCATTTACTTTTTGTGGATGGAAGAAGGTAGAAGCAGTGAGGCAGTGGATATTCAAAAATTAACTGCTGATATGACGGCTATTAAAAAAATGATCTCACAAGACTACTTGAACTGTTAACTCTGCAACCTGGACAAGAAAGAATGGGGCTGGCTCAACAGGATAACGGTAGTACTCAAGGGAATGAATGGCTCAACTATTCGACCAGTCAGGACATGTTTAAAAGTATGGTTTACTCTCATCATATGTCAACGAACCCTGGATGTAGTGTCAATGGACAAAAAGGGAAAAATGCAGACAACAGACTACAAGGTACTGTCTTCTTTTCTGATGATGGTTCTAATAAAGAGGTTTCAGATGAAGTTTCAAACAGGAATACCCATGAAGATTTACACACATGGTTGAATCAACCTTTCAGTTTTATGCAATTTGATTCTGATAGTTATGTTCACTTTAACACAAATACTGCTTATGAACCTTCATATGGTTCTCTTAAGGACAGTATTTCTGTGCTGAAAAGAAGTTACAGAAAATAAAAAAATTGCAAGTAGATAATACCTATTTAACTGAATGTGTTAAGCAATGAATTGTTCAGAAAGAGTCAAGAATATTTAAATTCCCCAATGGACTCAGATATAATTATGCAATTTATACAGACTTTGCTAAGTTATTCAATCGGTTTAGTTTGAGCTTATGGATTTGATTATCAAACATAATTCTATTGTGACTGATGAAATGTTGAAGGACACAGAGAGATTAATAATGTCAATAATGAGGACATGTTGTGTGAACAATATAAGGCTGTTTATAATGGTGTTTCTTCCTGAACTGAATGGACAAGGCCAACATGGATAGGAAGATAAAGAAATTGAATAGAGATATGAAACAGTAGAAGGACAACAGAGCATACATAGCCTTTGAGGGGCAAATTTTCATCACTAGATGATCTTAGGGACAAAGATGGATTGTACCAGCAAGATAATGGTTTGGCCAATGATGACTATGACTCTAACAACAACTGATTTTGACAACAACAATGAACAGAATTTTCCATAACTAAGGAGGTCAAAAAGCCTGTCTGCTCACCCTCAAAACCAACAGGACCCAGGTTAGAGTCTAGGACCTCAGACCACAATAAACCAGCAACATTTGAGCAGGAAGGGGAGAGAGGGAAAAGGATGAGCAAATGATAGTTGTATCTGGTATGGACTGGATTATGATCACATACCAGGGGTACAACATCTATAATTACAGTTATAGTCCAGTAACTATTGATCATTTTTATTTGTTCTCTAAAGGATATGAATTTATACCTACTACACACATTTAACATAGTAGATTCATTGTTGGAAATAAAATAATTTACAAGGAAATTAAACTTAGCAGTTTTTTTAATGACACAACAAAGGATGCAGTTAGTTTACAACCTTAGGCCTTTCATAAAAAGAAAAGTATATTTAATCCTGTGATGCATCCAGTAATTCAGGCCTTTGAAAAGGCATGCTGCAATGATTATTATAAATTAGAGGTAGAGTATAAAAAATAATAAAATTTGTATTTGATTCCATAAGAAATGACAAGTCATTATGGATTCTGAGACCAGATAAAGGAGATGGAACAGTTATGGTTAATGTGATGGACTATTCTGCTGCTATGATTAAAATGTTATATAACACAGAAATAGAAACTTAGACTTTTTCCTCCCAAAATGAAATTAATATAGCATATAGTAAAATTTGTCTGGCTTTGAAGAATCACTGCACTGCCTGAAGGAAGAATTGATGGTGAGATTCACACTTTTTAGCAGAGAAATGGCCTATCATTCCAGCATTTTCTAAAATTCTTAAAATTCATAAAGGTTTCCAAGACTTGAAATATAGATATATTCTGTCAGACAGGAGTTCTAAAACACACCCCTAGCTGTTTTTATAGTTAGAAATCTGAAACCATTATTAAACAACAAATCCCACCTTTTGAAATATTCATGATATTTTTTGAATAGATTAACCATTTTATTATGGTCTGAGAAAGTACAGTTTTGTACCTACCATAAATGTAGATGTTCGAGTGCTAATACAGCTGCAGTAATCACATATGGGTTCTCTGCCGTCAGGCGGTCCCTCGGTCGGCCGAATTCCAAAGTCTTGGTCCGGCGTCAGTTGTTGTCGCTTTCTTTCCTGACGTCAGTGTGACAGGGGTATATAAGACACAGCTGACGCCATATTCTTCAGTCTTTTCTTGCCTCAGATGTCAGGTGCCCCCAGAAGGAAGGCAATACATAAATTATATATAAAAATATATTCAAGCAATGCAAGGTAATCAAAAAACAGTAGTTGCAAGCAAATACACCATAGGAGGATAACCCAAATTAAGTTGTAAGAGGAGGTGTTAGCCACTAGTCCTTTACCAAGAGGGGAAGGAGGGAGGGAAACCTGTACTGCAGCTGTATTAGCACTCGAACATCTACATTTATGGTAGGTACAAAACTGTACTATGTTCATCGTGCATACAGCTGCAGTAATCACATGGGTAGAATCCCAAAGCTACGCACAGGGTGGTAGGCACTAGGTGGAACTGGGATGAGCCAGAATGCCCTGCAATACAGCAGTGTCAAAGCCTGCTCTAGTTTTGGAATATAAAGGCAGGTGGTAGTGTTTTGTGAAGGTATGCACAGAACTCCAAGTGGCTGCCTCCAAGATATCTTTGGTAGGAACTCCTCTGAGGAAGGCTGTAGAGGTAGCTGTGTCCCTGGTGGAGTGGGATCTGATGCCTGTAGGGACAGATTTCCCATGATAGGAGTAACAAAATCGTGTGCAGTGGCCTATCCATTTTGAAATTGTCTGTTTGGTAACAGGCTTCCCTTGAGCTCCTACAGCATAGGACACAAAAAGCTGTTCTGATTTCCTGAAAGGCTTTGTTCTGTCCAAATAATAACGTAGCTGCCTATGGATGTCTAAGGAATGTAGCAGCCTTTCCCCTTTGTTTTGAGGATTGGGGTAAAAGGTAGGTAAGTGTATGGCTTGATTCAAAGCTACCCTGGATTCCACTTTAGGCATAAATGACGGATTGGTTCGAAGGGAAACCCTGTCCTGATGGAAGATGTGAAAGGGCTGCACAGCCATGAGGGCTTGTAGCTCCAAAACCCTACGAGCTGAGGTAATGGCCAGAAGGAAAGCTGTTTTCCAGGACAAATATTGCAAATCTGTTGAGGCAGCTGGTTCAAAGGGAGGCAATGTTAATTTTTCTAGAATGTAATTAAGATCCCAGGCTGGCACTGGTTGTTTCCTTGGTGGTCTTATATTCTTAGCCCCTCTGAGGAACTGTCTTAAAAGTGGGTGAGAGAATAACAGTGGATCCATGTTGAATTCTGCAGAAATGGCTGAGGCATGGATTTTTATGGAGGAAAATGAAAGCCCACTGTTCAGCAGCTCAGCTAGATACTGTAATACCTGAAGCAAATTTAGTTTTCTGTGATCCTGGCCTTTTTTCTCATTCCAGGAGCAAAACCGTTTCCATTTTGCGGAGTAGGCCTTTCTAGTTGATGGCCTTCTGGCCTCCAGAATGACGTCCTGCACCTCTTTGGGGAGTAGGATCTGTTGTGGTGTTAAGGAATTTTCCATGCAGCGAGATTGAGTGTTTTCAGCTGACTGTGAAGAGTTTTGTAGCTGTGCTGAGTCAGCAGAAGAGGCATTAGAGGTAGAAGCCAGGGAGGAGTATGTGTTAGGCTCCTCAGGAGTGGGTACCAGTGCTGTCTTGGCCAGTCTGGAGCAATCAGTATCATCTTCGGTCTGTCTGCTCTTGCTTTCAAGAGCACTTTGGGCAGAAGAGGCAGAGGTGGGAAAGCGTACACTGTCCATGCTGTCCAACTGAATGAAAGGGCATCCACTCTCCAGGCCTTTGGATGGAAGGTCCTTGAACAAAACTTTTCCAATTGATGATTCCTGTAGGAGGTGAAGAGATCTATGTCTGGCCTTCCCCACGCTTGGATTATCTGTGTAAACACCTGAGGATGCAACTTCCATTCGTGCGGATCTGTCATATTTCTGCTTACACTGTCTGCCAGCGTGTTTTCCAAACCTGGCAAGTACTGTGCTTGAAGTTCCATTTGCCATTCCAGAGCCAAGTTCCAAAGTGTCATGGCTAGTCTGCACAGGGGGTATGAATGTGTTCCTCCTTGTTTGTTTATGTACCACATTACTGTGGTGTTGTCTGTTCTTATTAATAATTGTCCTGGATGCAGGAGGTCCTTGAATGCTGTAATTGCATTTATCACTGCTAGCATTTCTTTTTGGTTGATGTGAAGGTGCTTCTCCTTTTGGGACCATTTGCCCTGAATGCACCTGTCTGTCATGTGCGCCCCCAGGCGTAATCTGAGGCGTCTGTTGTGATGACTTGATTTGCTTGAGGCTTGCAGAATGGGAGACCTGTGTTTGTTTGACATGCTTGGGCCCACCATAGAAATTCCTTTTGCAAACATGGAATTATTGGTATTATTGTTTCCAAATTGTGGCTGTGCTGAGACCATAGGTTTTTCAGGTACTATTGAAGTTTTCTCATATGCAACTTTGCACATGGGATTAAAAGAATGCAAGATGCTATAAAGCCCAGAGCCTGCAGGATTTTCCTTGCAGTAAGCCTGGTACACTTTTCTAGTATTTTGAAGTACTGAGTTAGTTGCCCCTGTTTTTCTGGCATAAGGTAGGCCATCTGGGTGTTTGTGTCCAAGTTGGCACCCAGGAAAGTTATTTTCTGAGATGGTGTTAGCCTGGATTTCTCTTTGTTGATTGTGTATCCCAGAGAATTCAGTAACCGTATTGCATAAGCCAGATGTTCCAGACGTTTGTGCTTGCTGTCCTCTTGGATCAGGCAGTCGTCCAAATAAGGGTAAATTTGTATCCCTTGAAGTCTGCAGTAGACGATTACTGATGCCAGGCATTTCGTGAATACTCTGGGCACAGTAGATAAGCCAAAGGGCAATGCAGAGAATTGATAGTGGATTGAACCTGCAAGAAATCTGAGGTATCTTCTGCAGCTTTGTCTGATTGGGACATGCAGGTATGCCTCCTTGAGGTCCAATGTTACCAGCCAAAACCCCTTGCCCAGCATGGGAAGAAGCTGCTGTAGTGTGAGCATCTTGAATTTTGGCAGTAGAAATGTATTTAGGATGGATAAGTCCAAAATGGGTCTCCAGTCGGTTCCTTTCCTTGGTACCAGAAATAGTCTGGAATAAAAACCTTGACCTTGTTCGTGAGTAGGTACCTCTTGAATAGCTTTCATGTCCATGAGTTTTGAAATTTGTATTTGTGCCTCTGCCCTTTGATTGTGTGGCAGGTTTGGCATGCCTCTCATTTTTGGAAGAGTGTGAAAATGAAATCTGTAGCCTCTGTTTATAATGTCCAGGATCCATTTGCCTGTTGTGATAATATGCCAATTTCTTGTAAATAATGCCAGCTTTCCTCCCAAGGGAGCTGCCAGCTGAGACTTGCTTGGCATGAAAAGGAGGAAGCCATTGGGTTTGTTTTCTGTATTGTTGTGCACTGTCCTCGCCACCTCTTGGTGCTGGAGTTTTCCATTGTCTGCCTCTATATGATCCTTGAGATTGTCCTCTGCCCCTTGTGCGCCTGTATCTACCTCTTTGGGGCTTGTCTGTGGCTGGAAAGGACCAGTTTTTAGAAGGCCAATTTCTGCTAAAACGAGGTGGTTGTACCTGCAGAAAAGCCTTGACAGTTTACATAGATTTAGCTTTTTCTTCCATTTTACGTAGTAGCTCCTCAGCATTAGTACCAAATAGTACATCCTTTTGTAAAGGAGCATCTAGTAGTTTAGCTTTAACATGATCAGGTAAGCTTTGTTCCCTAAGCCAAGCATGTCTATGAATGACTGATCCTGTAACAGCAGCTCTACTTGAGGCCTCTAAGGCATCATAGCCACATTGTAAGGTGTGTTTACCCACTTGTTCTGCACTATGCATCATATCCTGCAATTCCTTCAAATCTGGTTGTTCAGGTTGAGACATTTTATTTCTTAATTGAGATAACAGAAACTGCTGGTATTTAAGCATATGGAACTGACAATTTAAGGCCCTCATGGCTAGGGTGGCCGAGGTGTATACCTTTTCCCCCCACCTTTCTAAGGATCTAGATTCTCTTTCTGAAGGTAGTGGATTCTTGGCAGTAGAGGCCTTCATTCCCTTGGGGCCTTGAGAAATGGTTTCAGAGTCAGCATTATGGCTTTTGGAAAGAAATTGGTGAGAGTTAGAAACTCTGTAGTACCTATCAGGTTTGACTGGAGCAGGAGGCAGGGAATCCGGACTAAGACAAGCCTCCGAGTAAACATCATCAAGTATGTCCAATACAGGAGGTATAGTCAGCGGTCTGTGTTGAGGTAACAAAAGAAATTCCCTAAGCCTTTTCTTGGAATCAGAAAAGTCTTGGCCTTCCCAATGGAAGTGCTCCCTCAAGGTGTGCAAGGTTTCCCCAAAAGAGAAATCCTCTGGGGGAGATACAGAAGGAATGGACTGTTCTGCATCCGAATCTTCATAAGGGGAGTACGAGTGCTCCTCTACATCAGAATGTTCTGAGAAAATGGAGCCCTATTCAGAAGAGGGAGAATCTTCCTCCACTCTGGGTCTCTTGTCTGGAGGGGGTTGAGAACCCCTGATAAGGGTAATCAAATTCTCAGCCATTTTAAGCATCTGTTTTTTAGGCATGGGGCCTGGGGATGGGCCCTGAGCAACAGGTCTCTTGGGATGCATGGCTGATTTGGACTTAGTAAAGGCCTTAATGGAAAAGGAAGATGAGGGCCTAAAGACACCCTGGGTGGAAGTGGACCTGTCCACATTAGGAGACTCAACACTCACAGTGGCTTCGGAGGTTGTAGTCTGTGTAAGGGCCAAGGCACCTGCAGTCTCAGGTACAGAAGACACCACCAAAGAAGTGTCGTCGGTAGTCAGGGACTGCAAAGGCATCTCGCTGAGAACTAGACCACGTGCAGTCGGTTTTGGCGTGGTGTCGGTGGAGACCGCGGACTTCTCGTGTCAGTCCTTGTCCTTGCGTTTTTTGGACAAAACGGTAGTTGGAATCTTCGACGACATTTTATAATCAAAGGCTTTACCAAAATAATGTTGGGTGAACTCCGCCCGACGCTTAATAGTGCGTTTATTGAAAGTAGCACAAAAGCAACAGCCTGAGACGTCATGGTCTGGGCCTAAACAAGGTATGCAGAGGGAATGGAAATCCTTATGCGGTATTTGCTTCCCACAAGAAATACAATTGTTAACTTTGTCTGGCATCGGTCTGAGGCAAGAAAAGTTTCCCCAACGGGGTACTTAGCTTTAAAGAAGACTTCGGTTTCCAATTTTTCGTAAATTCAGGAGCTGGCCAACCGGCACTTGCGAACTGCTTCTGCTTCGGGCACCGTGCGGCAAAAAAGACTGGAGAATATGGTGTCGGCTGTGTCTCCCTGTTGCACTGACATCAGGAAAGAAAGCGACAACAACTGACGCCGGACCAAGACTTTGGAATTTGGCCGACCGAGGGACCGCCTGACGGCAGAGAACCCATAAGTGATTACTGCAGCTGTATGCACGATGAACATCACTGGATTTTTGAAAATTAATGTAGTGGACTTACTCACCTCTGTACCTAGAGATGAGGGTTTGGAGCTATTTCATGATAGTTTCATTGGATGTTCCTTCCTTAATTCCCAGGACATACAGTTGATCTATAAGTTTTTGCCCATAGTTTTATACAACAGCTATATTTTTAAGGGGAATTTTTCAAACAGCTGAGTGGTGTAGTAATGGGGGCAGCTTGTGCTCCCATATATTTGAATTTACCATTACTGACATGAGAGAAAGCCATGTATTCAATTCTACACATTTCAAGTTTTGCAAACTGTATTTCAGATACGTGGATGATATTTTTATAATTGAGGAAGGTCGAAACCACTGTGTTAAAAAGTTTGTGGATTATTTAAATAACAGCACTGCCTTTTTGAAACTTACTTGGAATTGTAATAACAGTTACACAAATTACTTACATACTTGTATTATGATGAAGGAAAAAGGGTTTAGTTCTAAAATATATTGTAAATTGACCTTTAGAAACTCATACTTCCATTTCAATAGTTCCCACCCTATGAGCTACAAAAAAAGCTTAGTTAAAGGGCAGTATATCTGTGTGGCTTGAATGACATCAAACAGAGACAATATATGTGGAGTTTAAAAATTTAGAAAGAATGTTTTTAGAGAGAGGTTATCCCCTTAAATTTGTAAGGGATATTAGTGATTTGATTTTAAAAGAATGGTAAAATAAATATAAATCCCTTCTAGGAGTTGGAATTGATGGAAATGAGATCAAATAGTGGGCACACCTGGGATACAATTTCCAAAATGAGTTATGATAGAGCTCTCACATTAGAATATAATGAATGTGCAAGCAGAATTGAATATATTGTTAGTAAGAACTGGAATATTTTATTGACATGTCCCTCATTTTTTAGACATTCTAGGATCTAAGCCAAAATTTGTGTATAAAACAGCACTTAATTGCAAACAATTAATGGAATGCAACAATAAAAATGTAAAGTTGGTCCCCCCAAGATTCGGAGCAAGTAAATGCGGTTGCTGTGGACAATGTATATATATGTTAAGTCAAGAGAAGATTTCATTAGAAAATATTGTTAAAAACAGAATAAAGTTAGTGAAAGGTAACTGAAAAACTATGGGGTAATATATTTGGTTATTGGACAGGTTGTTCAAGTTTTTATGTAGGAAAAACAGAACAAGCCCAGCATAAAAGGATTTATGAACATATGTTTGACCTTAAGACCAAAAATAATAATAATGCATTTTATAAGCATTCAGTTAAATGCAAAGGAATTTGTGATTGAAAGATTGGAATACTTGACAAGGTGGAAAAAGACGTCAGAGGAGAGGACTGGGAGTCAAAGTTAGAGTTTAGGGAACTGATGTAGCAATTAAAACCTAAAAGCCACAAACTCTCCTGGTTTAAATGAAATACCATCCACCAATCCCTTGTTAAAATGGAGGGTGGCCAAACTTTAAGTGGTTTCTTTTAAGTGTTAGGCGTAAATAATTATGTTTTGTGTATGGGTACATTGGGGCTCAGCTTTATTACATGATGTTATTATTTTTTATCCATGACTCTGAGTATGACTTTTTTAGTATTAATAAAATATGTTGTTTTAAGTATTGCAAAAATGAATTATGGTCACATTTATCCATTAGTATATTTATTCACTGAATGCATTATATTTTATGTTATGCTTACCTTTGTATTTAAAGAAAATTTACATGGTGCTATACCTTTAAGAATTTTTTTTTTTTTTAAGGAAGTGAGGTAATGGTTACAGTACTCTGATGAAGCTCCTGTTTCATGGAATGAAAGTACTCAATCTGTTTTGTTTTCCAAATAGATTTAGATTTTTAATAGGCTTTGTGCCTTTCATGGTGTGTATTTTCAAAAAGGTGTAACTCTTTTTCAGTATCGAACCTTTGAGTCTGTTCTCCTATTTTTGAGGCTATGCTGCATTCCAGGGATGTGGCATTTAACCTAACTTGCCACATAAACTCTTTCTTCTCAAACAAGCTATTAATATAACCCTGCTAATATAATCTTTAACTTAAACTAATACAAAAAACGTATTTTTTTAAATTGTTACAAACAAGCTATATTTATAAAGAACATTATTCATATCATTGTTCTTTATAGAATTCTCATGTTCTTTCATCCTAGCAGAAATTCTCCTAATAGTTTCCTCAACATAAAAAGCACTGCAAGTCATGCAAGTGCTCATATAAACAGCCATTTTAGAATTACAACTGTGTCTTCCTGTGCATACAATGTTCCTCTCACAGGAATATATATTCAGAATATTTCCAATTTTATGTATCTACAGGCTTTACAATAATCACATTTATTTATTCCATTCTTTTCTATTCTGCTGGAAACTTTTTATTACAATTCCATTCTAAAAACTTCCTTACATTTTCACAATTTTTGTAACTAAACACCAGTTCATTTCCTAAAGCTTTACTTAGATATAAATTCCCTTCCATAATGCACCACTTTTTTTCTAATTATGTTTTTAACTTCATTACTTTTTGAAATTGAAGAATAGAGTCATTGCACAGTTCCTTAAAGGATTATCAGCAAATGATACAGGCAGCCGACCGACTAAAGAGCAAATCTTGACAAAAGCATAGAGTAACCAACACATCATGTCCTTGACATAATTCCTACTCTTGAGCCAATGGTGCCTTCTTATAACTCTTCTTGACATGTCTGACCTTCAGTAGATGTTCATTGCATCATATGTGCATTTTTATGAATAGACACTAGATTTGTCAGGCACAACATTTAGCTCTTCTAGTTGTCTTTAATTATTTAACAGTTGTTAACTGGGTAAGTGGGTTGGTATAATGGCCCTTTTCAGCCACAATCTGCTCCTAATAAGAAAATATGGTAATTTATATACAATTACTATTTACATACACAATTCAGTCTGTATATATGTGACAGACATGGTCAACATTCACAATTACATATTAGTAAAACATATAACTCAAACTAACACAATTTGTGTTAATAATTTTATCACTGTTTCTGAAAGTTTTTGTATGCGCTCATTTTTCTCTCTAGGATAGTCTATGCTGTCATGTGTATCACATAATTTAGTGTCCTTATGACTAAGTTATTGGATGCAAGTTAATTATTTTTTTAATAATTGAAGATTGTATACATTTTCTTTAAATTGTTGTTAAAATGTTTTGCAATAACTTGGAGCTCTTCTCCCAGGGTCTCTACTGAAAATGGGCTTCTACCCAGTTGGACTTTCCCAGAAATCAAATGCCAATAAACAGATAAATAAATAAATCTATATACTTTCTTGCTATACCTCTACATCGGTGTTGCCTCTTTTCAAAAGGTAAAGTGGTTAATGAAATTTTCTTCCTAGATTCTACTATGAAGATGGCAGCAATGAAGGATCCATTTTTTTGATTATTATAAAGATACAGTCAATCGTTTTATGATGCATAGAGTCCCTCTGCTGTTTTTGTACTTTTGAATGCTGGTGTCTGCCTGTCTGGGTGATATTAGCCTTTATGGCAACATTTTGAAATGTCTAGAAGAAAGTATATATAGCCCACAATGACTCCAGCAGAGGTATCCAATTATTGTAATTTTATCTTGGGGTCCCCCTACAGACCACATACTCATCCATACATCTGATTCTCTCAGCAAAGGTGATGTACAGGGTATAGTGAGACATTGTCCTCATGGTCATAGTTTAGATATGGTGGGGATTTCATATAACCCACATGGCCATTGTGGTGAGGAAATCCTTTTGTGTTGCACAACTCATGAAAAAGGGGATGGCATCTTGTCTCAAAGATGGCATTATCCCACTGCACTCTGCCCTTATCATAGAGTACAGTGCTCTCTATGGTATGTACCTGACCAGGCATATGCAGCAACTAGAGCAACCTCAGAAGTTCCTTACAAAAAGAATAAAAGGGATAACAAACCTGCTTTATGCAGAGCACTTAACAAAAGAGGGTAGATTTCTGAAGAAATTTATGAAACTATCTGGTATGGAAGACATGAATTCAGTAGTAGGAAACTGGAGATAATTTACATATCATTCCCCAGGATAGAATAACTGAGCTAGACTAGACAGAAATTATATTTCATTGGAACATATGCATTTAATTGGATGCTTTGACAAACATCCAATAACTATTTCAGACCATGTGCCAATAACAACTAGGCTAAAGAAGCAGGGTAATAAAGTACAAATGAGTCACTGGCACCTCCCCTTATCTGTTAAAAAGGGAAGAATTTAAGGAATGGGGAGTGAAAATTACTCAAGAGTAATTAGGGAAGAGAGAAATGTCTTTAGAAGTTACAGCTAGTGAGTGAGATGAAATGAAAGTAGAGTTTAAAAAATAGGTTAGAAATAAAATAAAAAGACATACTGTTAAGAAGTAACAATGATTACTTAGAGGGGATAACAATGATTAAAGTATTACAGAATAAGGGGGATCTCACAGAACAAGAACAGGCACTAAATAGAAAATAAGGAAGTGTTTGGATAATATGCATGAGTTTAGAATGACTGCTGTTAAGTAATTTTTTGGTAATAACACCAGAACACAAAATCGTTTAGTGCAACATATTAGGCAGCAGAAAATAAAAAGGGTTGCTGCCAAACTTAGGGAGCTTATAGCAAGAAAAATAACTAGAGATCATGTTGAGGTATTACAGATGTTTCAGAAATGTTATGAAAATTTGTATCAAGCAGAGAAATGTAGAATAAATCAATAAAAAAGTACAAATTAAAATATTTATGGAAGACTTAGCTAAGCCAAGGTTAGAGGTAGATGAGGCTCAACAATTAACAGTTATAGTCTGGACATGAGATAAGAACAGTGATGTTTAATGAATCTGCAAGAAAGTCTCTTGGAATATATGGTAGTCCTGTGGAAATTTGTAAGTTAGGAGGAAAGAAAGTTATAAAGATCTGGAAGGTTTTGTTTAACAGTATTTTAACAGTAGGGGAAGCACCAACATCCTGGAAAAAAGCTGTGGTGGCTGTAATATCCAAAGACAGTAAAGACCCATCAGACCCAGCTTCATATAGGCCAATTTCAATTTTAAGTCATGACTGTAAAGTGTTTATGCCTATGATAATTAAAGAATAGCAAAGGTGTTGCCAAAATTGATAGCTATGGATCAATGTGGTTTTCTGTCAGGAAAGCAAATATTTGACAACATTAATGGAACAAGGAAAACAGAATGTAAGCAAATTCTGCTGTTGTTGCTGGGTCTTGATGCAGTGAATCCATTTGACAGAGTAAGCTGGGGTTTTATGCATAGGGAAATGGCAGCATTTACATTCCCTGATACAATAATAATTATAAGGATATATAAGGGATCAGAGGCAAAAATCAAAGTGGGAGGGTTCTTCTCTGATATGTTGTGTCTGAACAGAAGAATTAGGCAGAGGTGTCCTGTTTTCCCTCTGTTACTTATGTTATATTTTGAACCACTGACAAAGAAAATAAGGGACTCAGAAATTCATGTATATAATTGGTACAGTCATCGAGAAATGTTGGCTTTATTTGCAGACAATATTGTTTTGCAGCTGATAAAATATTGTTTTGCAGCTGATAAAATTAGAACACGACATCTCAGTGCTGTGAAACATTATGAGACAGCTTCAAGTATCTTTGAGATATAAAATTAATGAAGGCAAAACAAAGGCTATAACTGTAAACTATGTACCCCACACATGAATTAGTTCAGCAAAACCCACATTTATGAGGCCATGATACAATAAAGTATTTAGGAGTGTGCGTTAAAAAGGATTATGTCACAGCAGCTGAGGATATATGGGAAGAGACTAAATGAAAGATAATGCAAAACTGAGAAATTTGAAGCTCTTGTTTAAGAATATGGATAGCAAGATACAAGCATTGAAAATATTTTTAGTAATTTTAGTTTTATATATAGATCAGGCTTATGTTGATCAAGCAGAGAAGTAGTCGTGAACAGTAATTAATAAAGATTTGAAGGATTTTATCTCAGAGGGAAAGAGAGCAAGGGTTAATCTGGATAAGCTGATCCTTCCTATACAGCAAGATGATTTGGGATTATCTGATTTGAAGACATATTTCTGAGCTCTACAGTTATGGCTCACATGCATAACAAAAGCAGAAAGTTATAAGTCAAAGTATAAATGGATGATGATGAAGTGAAGGGATTTGAGAAATAAGAAGACATTGGCATTTTGGATGCAGATCCTTAAGGAGAATAACAACAGCCATACAGAATACTATATTCATAAATAAGCAACACAAGAATGGAGAAAGGAGAGTCTGCCCACAGGGATGACTGCAAGTAGGGGTACAGAGAATAGGGAACAGGGAGTTGGAATTTACTGGAGAAATCTGGCAAAGAAATCATGGTACTGGGAGCAAATAACTAGAGAGGGAAAGATAACAGCATGGGAAGAGGCCAAGGAGACATTTAGACTGCAAGCTTGAGACTGCCTTCCCTAGCAGGGATTGATATCAGAGTATAGTCAAAGAAAAATGGATAAGTGAATCCTAAGTGATAGACGTGCTCAGGTAGAGTTTTTAATTTAATCTAGAACAGAACCTGCTGTTAAAAAAAGGAATAATTATTAGGGCATATAAAAAATTACATGATACCTAAAGGAATTGATCAAAGGAGGTTAGAAAGGATTGGGAAGAGAGACTGGATAAGCAATTCATAAGGAAACAACTGAGAACATATGTATGACTCTCAAATATGCAATAAAGTTTAGAGGATTCAGAATTTTTAATTGAAAGTGTTTGCATGGGTATTTTTATACCCCAAACAGACTCCAATTTTTTTTTCCTCAGGTATATGACAAATGTTGGAGGTTGGGGAAGAAAGTGGTAACTGGGAACATATGTTTTGGGGGTACAATGAGTTGGGAGACTTTACAAATTAACTACAGAGTGCTCTGTCAGAAATA
Organism: Protopterus annectens; assembly: GCF_019279795.1. NCBI lineage: Eukaryota > Metazoa > Chordata > Ceratodontiformes > Protopteridae > Protopterus > Protopterus annectens. Next base: position 1,780,975,348 of record NC_056735.1, read on the forward strand.
TTGGTTGAACAAATGGGTGTAATCAAGAAAATTATTTTTTAGCTAGGATACAGGACATGAATTGTCTAGATACAGTAAGGCCCTGTCAAGTTTAATTCTGGTGACTGCCAAAAAAGCAATGCCTAGAAAATAGAAATCATAAACTAAGTATTTTTGAAGTACTGAATATTGTAACAGAGATAAAAGAAATGGAAGTGAAATATTTAAAAAGGGGAGGAGCAAATTACATTAAGAAAATAGAAATTGTGGGAACAATACATGCAGAATAATGTTTTAGAGAAGTGAGGTTTAACGGAAGGCAAGAACTGATTAGTTTATGTAATGCTGAATTCATGATAACTGTATAAAAGAATATATGGGATGTATAATGTCTGTAACTGTGGACATGCTAGCAATTTTGTTTTCTTTTACATTAATATATGTTTGCCTGTATCTTAAGGGATAATTCAATACATACATACAAATATTCACATTTGCCATAATAGACTTCTTTTTTACTGTTGAAAGATCAGACCTTTTTATGCATACCTGGTCAACTGAAGCTCTATCTAAATTCATTTTGTTTTATTTTTTTGCCTTAGTTGTACATTATGCATAATAGAACAGGATTAGATGTAATGGTATGCAAAGGATACGTCATAGAATATACAGTATTTCACTGTATTTTACCACATGTTCAATGAATGGATTATGAAACTGTATTGCACAGTTTTAAACTCTATGTCAAAAGGGATATGTGGGAAAGGATTACCCTGTGGGAAGCTACACCTGCCTGGGTCCTAGCACTGACTGTGCTGGCTTACTACACTTTGAGTATCATTTTTTCACAAGATCAAACCATAGCACTATCATTTTCAGCATTAGTGCCAAAACCCTCATGGGTAAGTGACTTGCTAAAAAATAGAGTTTGTTTTTTTTCTTGGACTTAAGGAGAAGTTGGTGGTTACAAAGGTAGTTTTCAATAGAGTTAAAGGCACATTGTATAATATTTTCTAAATTGTTTACATTGTCTAAGAGGCAGATTAGGGTGGACATGTTTGCATACTGTACAAGAGATGCTTGTTGTATAGAAGTGTGAAGATTGTTTATCAAGATATTAAATAAAACCTGACCAAAGAGAGAGCCATGTGGTACACCTGTAATGATCGGCAGGTAAGGAGGACGGGAAGAATAACACAGACTGCCAGGTAGCATTCTGACAAGTAATTAAACCACTAAAAATGTGATTGTGAGGTACCCATTGTGGACAGTTGTAGTAAGAGCTTTTGTATTAGACACAGTGTCAAAAGCTTTTTGTTAGTCTAGGAATAAGGAGGATACAAGTTCACCTCTATCTCTGGCTTTATTGATGTTATCTGTAAAGGTTAGGATGGCAGGTGTGATATGGGCATGTCTAAAACCATGTTGAGCATTGGTTTGTAATTGTTCCTTTAAGAGATGCTACAGTAGCTGTTTAGGGACATATTTTTCCAATATTTTTGAGAGGGGGGATAAGATGGCAATGGGTATAAAATTGCATATCTCAGTAGAAGTGCCACACTTGTGGAGAGGGATAATATGCTTTTTTTCCCCTGATGACAGAAATATAGGATTCCTGTACTGACGTGTTTCTAAGGATGGACAGTTTCTATGCAATTCTGTTAGCAGGAATTTTGAGGTATTCTGCATGAAGGTTATCTGCAGAGGGTGAGCAGAGCTTAAGATTGGATAATAATTATTTATGAAGGAGGTGGCAACTGGTTTTAGTGTGAGGTTATTGGTGGATAGGGGTAGACCGAGTCAGGGTTGTCAGAAAAGGATTCATTGGTAAGGGCAGCTATGCTGTCAGTAAAGTATGTGATTCTAAGGGGGAGTTATTGGGGCAAGGGTCAAGGACAGTTTGTTCTTGGGTATAAAATTTAATGGCTGATCAGAATTTTGGGGAGTTAAATCTATGGTTATTTTGTAAATAAAAAAATATTGCTTCTTAATAAGGTCGACTTGCTATTTTGGTAACTTTATGAAGTTCTTTAAAGCACTGTAGATTCTGCGGAATTTTAAGTTTCTGCCTGGCTTTCCATGCCATGTCTTTATTTCACATAAGACTTTTCCAATCAATAAGCCAAGGGATAAAGATAGATTTTACACTCTTCATATGTACTGGTGCAAGGCTGTTTAGGATGCTTAAAAAGTTGAAGTAAATCTTTCTACTGCCTCATCTAATGGTGAGGCTTTCAGAATAATTAGGTTACGAGTATTGGTATATACTTATTGTTTGGCATGGTTAGTAATACATCTGATAGCATATGTAGGACAGTGATCTCTATGGGATTCAGGAAAGGTTCCTGACGCAGTGTAGTTGCAAGGATCAGAGAGCAGAATCCAGTCAAGAATGGGACTAGTGTCCTGGGATTTTTTATAGACAGTGGGAGAAGTAATAAGCTGTTTGAAGTCATGAAGGTTGATGCTAGAAGAAGGAAACTTAGAAGTGAAAGTACTCCATTTGATGTTGAAATCACCTAGGATGACTGCTTCATTGGCAATATTGTGTGACATCAAGTAAAAGATGTCTTCAAGAGTGGATATATTGTTTGCAGGTAGATATATAAAACAATTACACAAAGGAGTTTGTGATCATTCAATTTTATGCAGGGGATAAACTGAAAGACCCTGGGTGCAGTAGATAAGCCAAAGGGCACTGCAGAGAATTGGTAATGCATTGAGCCAGCTATGAATCTGAGGTATCTTCTGCAAGATTGTCTGATTGGGACATGCAGGTATGCCTCTTTTAGGTCCAAAGTTACGAGCCAAGCTTTCTTTCCCAGCATGGGCAGTAGCTGCTGTAGTGTCAGCATCTTGAATTTTGGAACTTCCAGAAACGTATTTAGTATAAACAGGTCCAGTACTGGTCTCCAGGTTTTGTCCTTTCTGGGTACTAGGAAAAGTCTGGAGTAAAATCCTTGCCCCTCCTCTTGTTGTGGTACTTGCTGAATGGCCCTCATGTCCATGAGAGCTGTAATTTGTTTTTGTGCCTCTGCCCATTGATTGTGTGGCAGGTCTGGCATACCTTTTGACCTTGGCAGAGTGTGAAAATGGAACCTGTAGCCTTGGGACACTATGTTCAGGACCCATTTGTCTTGGGTAACCATTTGCCAATTTGATGAAGAAAGTGCTAGTTTTCCCCCTAATGGGGCTGCTAAAAGAAAAGTGCTTGGATCTGGTAGAGGAAAGTCATTGGGACTGTTTCCTGTAGGCTCTTCTCCACTTTTGGAGGTAGGAGCACCCCATTGTTTAGGCCTGTATGAGCCTTGGGGCAGAGATCTGCCTCTGGGATGCCTGTATCTGCCTCTTTGTGGTCTGTCTGACACTGGAAAGGACCAATTTTTAGAAGGCCAGTTCCTGCTAAACCTGGGTGGCTGTACCTGTAAGAAATCCTTGACTGTCTGCATGGATTTTGCTTTATCCTCCATTTTTTTTCAACACCTCTTCTGCTTTAGTACCAAACAAAGTATCATGCTGTAATGGTGCATCTAATAATTTTGCTTTAACATGAGCAGGCAGATTCTGTTCCTTTAACCAAGCATGCCTTCTAATAACAGAACCTGTAACAGTGGCCCTGCAAGAGGCTTCCAGTGAATCATAATCCCATTGCAAAATATGCTTTCCCACTTGTTCAGCTGCATGCAATAAATCCTGCAATTCTTTGTTCTCTGAACATTCAGTATTTGTCAACAATTTCTGTTTAAGCAGTGACATTAAGTATTGCTGATATTTAAGCATATGAAACTGACAATTTAAAGCCCTTACAGCCAGGGGAGCAGAAGTGTAGACTTTTTTACCCCTATCTGTCCAGTGACCTAGAATCCTCTATCAGAGGGGACAGGGTTTTTTGCAGTGGAAGCTTTGACCCCTTTGGGACCCTCAGATATAGTTTCTGGGTCAGCAGTGGGGTTTTTATAGATAGGAATTTATGAGAATCCGGGACCCTGTAGTATCTGTCTGGCTTAGCAGGTGCAGGGGGTAAAGAGTCAGGGGACAGACCGGACTCTGAAAATACATCATCTACAATGTCTAGAACAGGTGGAATAGCAAGGGGTCTGTGCTGAGGAAGTAGCAGAAAGTCTCTGAGCCTTTTCTTAGATTCAGAATAATCTTGGCTCTCCCAGTGGAAATGCTCCCTCATGGTATGTAGGGTTTCCCTAAAAGAATACTCCTCAGGAGGAGAAGCTGAAGGAATGGATTCTTCAGCATCAGAATTCTCATAGGGAAGCATGGAGTAATCCTGTTCAGAAGAGGAATCAGAGGAAATTGAAACCTGATCAGAAGAATCATACTCTGTCTCTTGCCTAGGCCTCTTATCAGGAGGGGGATGGGAGCCCCTGATCAAAGTAATTAGGTCTTCGGCCATTTTGAGCATATGTTTTTTAGGCATGGAAGTCTGAGTAGGAGAATGCTGTACTTGTTTCTTTCTCTTTAGAGCTGCTTTAGTCTTTGTCTTTGAAGCTGAAGATGGCTTAATATATAGTTGTGTAGGTCTGAAGACACCCTCAGAGGCCGATGCCTGCTCAGCAGCTCCGGACCCATCTGAGGGAGTGATTTCCAAGTGTCCAATACCTTGAGTATCCAGAGGCCCAGTCAGCTCCACGTGGGAGTCGGAAGCGGCCTGTGGCTCTGAGGTAGCGGGCACCAGGGCCTGTGAAAGCGCCTCACTGAGAACCGGCGAACTGGCAACTGGCCTAGCAGAGGCCTTGTCATCAGTTTTGGACCTCGGATGCCTATACTTATCCTTGTCCTTGCATTTTTTGGAAACTCCGGTTGTTGGCTGGTCCAACAGCATTATATAATTAAATCTCCGGCCAAAGTAATGAAAAGCAAAATCAAACCAATGCTTAATAGTGCGTTGGTTAAATCTAGGACAAAACCGACAGCTAGCAACATTGTGATCAGGGCCTAGGCAAGGAATACAGTAAGAGTGAAAATCCTTATGAGGTATTTGCTTCCCACAAGAAATAAAATTAACTTTTTCTGACATCGGTCTGGAGCAAGAAAAAAGTTTCCCCAACGGGGTACTTAGCTTTAATGAAGACTTCGGTTCTGAAATTCGGATTTGAAAATCTCAGGAGTCGGCCGACCGGCACTTGTGAACTGCTTTTGCTTCGGGCACCACGCGGCAAGAAAGACTGAAGAAAATGGCGTCGGCTGCATCTTTTATACCCCTGGCGCACTGATGTCAGGGACGAGGTGACAGCAACCGACACCGGTCCTAACTTTGGAATTCTGGCCAACTGAGGGTAGCCTGCCAGCAGGATAACCCAAGAGTAATGACTGCAACAGTGAAACATGATGAACATCCATGTGATTGACATTTGATATCTCCACATTTCCTGTTTCAGTGAAAATAACATACACTCATACGTCCTGCTCTATATGTATATCTATATGTACTTATATATAATAAGCACTTATGTTATTTGCACTAATAGAAAGATATACATGTATATGTACCTACAGGACATGCAATCAGATATACAGTACTGAAATATCCATCCTTTCCATATCCTAATTTTTTTACTGCCAGTCCACAGCTTTCTTAATGTTGAACCAACATGCAGTTGTGGGCTTTCCTCCCTGCTGCACGGCTCAGTAGGGTGAAACATAACAGGAAAATGACTTCCATCACACAAAAAAGTGCCACAGTAAGATACATATGGTGACTGACAAGAGCGAATACATACATACATATGCATACATACAAATATTTCAAGCAAGGGCTTTAATGCCCTTCTAGCCTGCCAATATACCAAAACAGTTTTTGTTCTCATAATAAGTGTCCAGGCTATTCTTAAAAATATCTAAACTAGTGCTTATTTTAATGTAATTTGGTAGTTTGTTCCATACATCAGCTGCTCTTTCAGAGAGCCAGTTAGTACACTTCTCATTCCTATAGAATCTTCTACATAGATGGTCTGATGACTCTCTTCTACTTTTGGATAACCCCAAACATTCCCAGAGATAGTTGTCTCTAAATACCCTACAATTTCAGATATTTTATTCTTTCATAATAATTTAAATTTTCACATCCATGGATGCCTTTGGCATATTTCCACTGTACTCTTGACAGTTTACTCATGCTTGTTTTATTATAAGTTTTCCATATTGTTATTCCATACTCAAGTTTGGGTCTAATGTAGTTAACAAACAATAACTTCATCACTTCTGATTTCCTAGACTTTATAAATCTTTCTATACAATCTAAAGTGCTATAACAATCATTAACTAATTGGTTGTTAATGGTCAGAAAACCTCAAAGCTGGATCTACCCATACACCCAGGTCCTTAAATGAAGTTACAGTTTCAGTCATTGTATGCTGTATTAAATGTTCATGTTTCAGTTTATGACTACCAGATCTCAGATGCTTATTTCTGATGTATTTATCAGCATATTATTCTCATGTGCCCAAATGTTCAATTTAGTCAAGTTCTTTTGCAGATGTCCTACATGTAACACATGTAATAAGGTTTCCCCATTTCAAGTCATCTGCATACAGACTGTATAACACCTTAGATGAAAAATATAGGTCTGAAAGATACAATCTGAACAAGTATCAGACTAGGACAGAGCTGTGTGGAACACCCTGACTGCAATCAAGAACTGCACCTGTCCAGTTGCTGTATGATGCTTGCCATGTCCTATTTGTAAGCCATGCAGCTATCCATCTTATCAATAGTACATCAATATCTAGTTGTTTTAACTTATTGATCAGTGTTTTATGTACGACCATGAAATAGCTAAAGTTAAATATATTGCCATATATCATCAGGTTACAGGTGGTAATAGATCTATTTTCAACATATGCATGCTGATACATGATTTCAAGTTCCAACCTTCCCAGTTCTGACAATAACTTATCTATTACCTTCTCTATTATTTTTCCACAGCATGAAAGTGGACTTAAGGGTCTGTATGACTCTGGGTTTTACATTACCGATGTATGATAAAGGAATGTACAGGCTATCATACCATTACCTCTGTATGATACAGGAACTTACAGGCTGTCACACCATTACCTCTGTATGATACAGGAATGTACAGGCTGTCATACTATTACCTCTGTATAATACAAGCATGCACAGGCTGCCATATCATTACTTCTGTATGACACAGGAACATGCAGGCTGTCATACTATCACCTCTGTATGATACAGGAATGTACAAGGTGTTATACTATTACCCCTGTATGATACAGGAATGTATAGGCTGTGATACTATTACCTCTGTATGATACAAGAATGTACAGGCTGTCATACTATTACCTCTGTAAGATACAAGAATGTACAATCTGTCATACTATTACCTCTCTATGATACAGGAATGTACAGGTTGTCATACTATTACCTCTGTATGATACAGGAATCTACAGGCTGTCATACTATTACCTCTGTATGATACAGGAATGTATAGGTTGTCAGACTACTACCCCAGTATGACACAGAAATATACAGGCTGTCATACTATACCACTGTATGATACAGGAATGTATAGGCTATCACACTATTATCTCTGTATGATACAGGAACGTATATGCTGTCATACTATTATTGATTTATGATACATGGACATACAGGCTGTCATCCTATTACCTCTGTATGATACAGGAATGTTCAGGTTGTCATACAATTACCTCTGTATGATACAGGAATGTATATTCTGTCATACTGTTACTTCTTTATGATACAATGCATACAGGCTGTCATATTATTACCTCTGTATGAAACAGCAATGTTCAGGTTGTCATACTATTACCTCTGTATGATACAAGAATGTACAGTCTGTCATACTATTACCTGAATATTATGCATGAACGTATAGGCTGTCATACTTTTACCTCTGTATGATACAGGAATGTATAGGTTTTCAAACTATTATTTCTGTATGATACAGGAATGTACAGGCTGTCATACTATTACTTCTGTATGATACACAAAAGTTCAGGATGGCATACTATTACCTCTGTATGATAAAGGAATGTACAGGCAATCATACTATTACCTCTGTATGATAAAGGATCGTACAAGCTATCATAATATTGCTTCTGTATGATACAGAAATGTACATGCTATCATAATATTATCTCTGTATGATAAAGGAATTTATAGGCTGTCATACTGTTACATCTGTATGACACAAGCACATACAGACTGTCATACTATTACCTCTGTATGATACAGGAACATACAGGCTGTCATACTTTTACCTCTGTATGATACAGGAATGTTTAGGTTGTCATGCAATTACTTCTGTATGATACAGGAACGTATAAGATATCACAATTTTACCTTTGTATGATACAGGAATGCATAGGCTGTCATACTATTACCCCTGTATGATACAGTATTACCTTTGTATGATAGAGGAGCGTACAGTCTATCATACTATTACCTCTGTATGATACAGGAATGCACAGGATGTCATACTACTGCATCTCTATGATATAGCAATGTGCAAGCTGTCATACTATTACCTCTGTATGATACAGGAACATGCAGGCTATTACACTATTACCTCTGTATGATACTGGAATTTACAGGCTGTCAAACTATTACCTCTCTATGATACAGGAATGTACAGGTTGCCATACTATTACCTGTGTATGATACAGGAATGTACAGGCTGTGATATATGATACAGAAATGTACAGATTATCATACTATTATCTCTGTAGAATACAGGAAAGTACAGGAATGAAGAGGCTCAGATACTATTACTTCTGTATGATAAAGAAATATACATGCTATCATAATATTATCTCTGTATGATAAAGGAATTTATAGGCTGTCATACTATTACATCTGTATGATACAGGATTACCTCTGTATGATACAGGAATGTACAGGATGTCATACTACCACCTCTGTATGATAAAGGAATGTACAGGTTGTCATATATTACCTCTGTATGATACAGGAATGTACAGGATGTCATACTACCACCTCTGGATGATACTGGAATGTAAAGGTTGTCATATATTACTTCTGTATGATACTGGAACATACAAGCTGTGATCCTATTACCTCTGTATGATACAGGAATGTTTAGGTTGTCATACTATTACCTCTGTATGATACTGGAATGTTTAGGTTGTCATACTATTACCTCTGTATGATACAGGAATGTACAGGTTGTTATACTATTACCTCTGTATGATACAGATACGTACAGGCTGTAATACTAAAACCTCTGTATGATACAGGAATGTACATGCTGTCATACTATTACCACTGTATGATAAAGGAATGTACAGGCTATCATACTATTATTCTGTATGATACAGGCACATACAGGCTTTCATACTATTACCTCTGTATGATACCGGAATTTACAGGCTGTCAAACTATTACCTCTCTATGATAAAGGAATGTACAGGTTGTCATACTATTACCTGTGTATGATACAGGAATGTACAGGCTGTGATACTATTACTTCTGTATGACACAAGAACATACAGACTGTCATACTACCACCTCTGAATGATAAAGGAATGTACAGGCAATCACACTATTACCTCTGTATGATGAGGAATAGGCTGTCATACTATTACCACTGCATGATACAAGATTACCTCTGTATGATACAGGAATGTACAGGATGTCATACTACCACCTCTGTATGATACAGGAATGTACAGGTTGTCATATATTACCTCTGTATGATACAGGAATGTATAGGCTGTCATACTATTAACTCTGTATGATATGATATGGCTTATCCACTTTGAAATAGTCTGCTTTGAAATAGCCTTTCCCTCTTATTCCTGAAGCAAATGCCATCAGTAGCTGCTCAGTTTTTCTTAGAGCTTTAGTCCTGCTCAAGTAGAATCTTAGTTGTCTGTGTACGTCCAAGGAATGCAGAATCTGCTCCCCCTTGTTCTGCGGATTTACATAAAAAGTTGGCAGATGAATAGTTTGGTTAAGAGCCACGCTGGAAACCACCTTAGGCATAAAGGAAGGATTGGTCCTAAGGGACACTCTGTCTGGGTAAAATATGATAAAAGGCTCCACAGCCATGAGGGCCTGCAGCTCTGAGTCCCTACTTGCTGAAGTAATTGCCAGGAGCAAAGCTGTTTTCCAAGATAAAAACTTTATATCTGCAGTAGCAGCTGGTTCAAATAGATGTAGGGTGAGCCTTTCCAACACAAAATTGAGGTCCCATGCAGGAATTGGTGATCTTCTGGGAGGCCCTAAATTTTTGGCCCCTCTAAGATACTGTTTTAGCAAAGGGTGAGAAAAGATTGGTGGCTCTGTGTTGTAATGAGCTGAGATGGCAGAGGCATGGATTTTTACTGATGAAAAAGATAGGCCTTTGTCAAGCATCTCAGTCAAGTATTGTAAAATCTGAGGAATATTTGGCTCTGCTGTGTCAGTTCCTTGTGCTTGGTTCCAAGCACAGAATCTCTTCTATTTATAAGCATAAGATTTTCTAGTACTAGGCCTCCTGGCTTCCAAAATGACATCCATCACAAATTTACTGAGAGGTGTTGTTTGAATAACTACATGATCAGCCATGCTGCCAAGTTCAGTGTTTGGAGCTGATTGTACAGGATCTGATTGTTTTGCTGAGACAGTAAGTGAGGTATATGAGGCAAGTACCAAGCTGGGAATTGAGAGATATTCCTTAGGATTGGATACCAGTGTTGGCAGGGCCAGTCTGGGGCGATTAGTATCATTTTTGTTTTTTCTTGTCTGACCTTTAGTAGGACCTTGGGAAGAAGAAGCAGAGGAGGAAAGGTGTAAACTGATAGGTTTTTCCAACTGAAGGATAGGGCATCCACTTTCCATACTTGTCTGTGATAAGTCCTTGTGCAGAATTTATCCAGTTGATAATTCCGAGGAGAGGCAAACAGGTCTATGTCCGGGCTCACCCATTTCTTTGTTATCATGCTGAAGACTTGTGGATCCAGTTTCCACTCGTGAGGGTCCATAAGGTTTCTGCTTAAGTCATCTGCCAAGAGTATTTTGCTTTCCTGGCAGGAATTGAGCTTGAAAATATACTTGGTAGGTCAAGGCTGTGTCCCACAATGCCATGGCTAGTCTGCAAAGGGGTATAAGTGCATGCCCCCCTGCTTGTTTATGTATGACATAACTGTAGTGTTGTCCGTCTTTATCAGTAGTTGTCCTGGATGAAGTAAGTCCTTGAAGGCTGTCAGGGCATTTTGAATAGCTAACATCTCTTTTTGGTTGATATGCAGATGCATTTGTTTTGGGGTCCATATGCCCTGAATGCATAGTCTGATGTGGCTGTAGTTAAGGTTTGGCTGGCAGGGGGTAGAGTAAAGGACTGTCCCATGTTTTGGTGACATGCCTCTGCCCACCAAAAAAACTCCTGTTGTAGGCAGGGAATGAGAGGAATCGTTTCCAGACTATGACAATGTTGACTCCATAAACTTTTTAGGTACCACTGTAGTTTCTTCATATGCAGTCTTGCATATGGAATCAGTGGAATGCAGGATGCCATGAACCCCAAAGCCTGCAAAATTTGTCTTGCAGATAACTGGGTTTTTGTTGCCATCTGTTTGAAGTAAATAGTCAGTTGCCTTTGTTTGTCTGGCATGAGGAAAGCCATCTGGGCAGTTGTATTCAAGCTTGCACCCAGGAATGTTATCTTTTGAGAGGGTACCAGTTGTGATTTATTTTCGTTTATTGTGTACCCTAGGCATGTTAGAAGCCTTTTCACAAATGCCAGATGCTGATGAAGAATGTCCTTGTTCTCTGCTTGAATGAGACGTCCAAGTAAGGATAGATATGTATACCTCTTTGTCTGCAAAATGCAATTACTGGTGCCAGACACTTTGTAAAGACCCTGGGTACAGTAGATAAGGCAAAGGGCAGTGCAGAGAATTGGTAATGAATAAAGCCAGCCTTGAAATGGAGGTATCTTCCGTATAATTCCCTTACTAGGATATGCAGGTATGCCTCTTTTAAGTCTAAAGTCACTAGCCGAACGTTCTTGCCCAGCATGGGCAGAAGCTGCTGAAAAGTTAGCATTTTGAATTTCAGAATGTCCAGGAATGTGTTCAAAATTAATAAATCCAGTATTGGGCACCAGGCCTTGACTTTTCTGGGTACCAAGAACAGTCTTGAGTAAATCCCTTGTCCTTTTCCCTGTTCTGGCACTGGCTGAATAGCCCCCATATCCATGAGGGACATAACTTGTTTCTGTGCCTCTGCCCATTGATTTTTTGGCAGATCTGGCCTACCGTTTGGAAATGGCAGAGTGTGGAAGTGGAATTTGTATCCCTGGGATACTATGTTTAATACCCACATGCCCTGGGTATTAACTGCCAATTTTGAGCATAAAGTGCTACCTTTCCCCCAAGGGAGCTGCCAAAAGATAAGTGCTTGGTGATGGCAGAGGGAAGTCATTGAGACTGTTTACTGTAGGGTTGCCCTTTATTTCCTCCAGATTTGGAGGTAGAGCCACCCCATTGCTTTGAACTGTAAGAATCCTGTGACTGGTATCTAGAAACTTTAGGGCGCCTGGATTTGCCCCGTGGAGCTCTGTCGGACACAGGAAAGGACCAATTTTTTGTAGGCCAGTGTCTATTGAATCTTGGTGGCTGCACTTGTAAGAAGTCTTTTACGGTTTGCATAGACTTAGCTTTGTCTTCCATTTTCTTTAAAACCTCTTCTGCCTTAATACCAAACAGAGTATCATGCTGTAAAGGTGTATCCAGCAATTTAGCTTTAACATGATCAGGCAAATTTTGCTCTTTTAGCCAGGCATGCCTTCTAATCACAGATCCAGTAACTGTGGCCCTGTAGGAGGCCTCGAAGGAATCAAAACCACATTGCAAAGTATGCTTTCCAACTTGTTCTGCTGCATGCAATAAGTCCTGCAATTCTTTATTTTCTGCACATCCAGAAATCAACATCATTTTCTGTTTCAGTAATTCCATAACATGCTGTTGATACTTGAGCAAATGAAACTGGCAGTTTAAGGCCCTAACTGCCAAGGTTGCAGATGTATAAACCTTCTTTCCCCATCTATCTAGTGCCCTCGAGCCTCTATCAGAGGGGGTAGGATTTTTTGCTGTTGAGGCCTTTACACCTTTTGAACCCTGTGAAATAATTTCAGGGTCAGCAGCAGGGTTTTTAAATAAAAATTTGTGTGAGTCAGGAACCCTGTAATATCTGTCTGGCTTGCTAGGAACCTGAGATAAGGAGTCTGGAGTCAAGCTTGACTCCGAAAACACATCATCCACAATGTCTAAAACAGGAGGTATGGCTAAAGGCCTATGCTGAGGGAGAAGAAGGAAATCTTTAAGCCTCTTTTTTGATTCTGACAAATCATGACTCTCCCAGTGAAAGTGTTCCCTCAAAGTATGCAAGGTTTATCCAAAGGAATAATTTTCAGGAGGAGATGCAGATGGGATAAATTCCTCTGCATCAGAATCCTCATAGGATAGTATTAGAAAATTCCTGATCAGAAGAGGAATCCGAAGAAAGAGAAACCTGATCTGAAGATTCATAATCAGTGTCTTGCCTAGGCCTCTTATCAGGAGCGGGTTGGGAACCCCTGATCATGGTAATTAGGCCTTCAGCCATTTTGATCATCTACTTTTTGGGCATAGAGGCCTGAGCATGTGGCTCATGCATCAGTTTTTTTAGCTTTAGAAGTTGCTTTTGTCTTTGATTTTGAAGCTGGCGTCAGTTTTATATAGAAATGCTGAGGCCTGAAGACACCCTCAGAAGCTGGAGCCTGCTCAGCGGCTCCGGACCCATCCGAGGGAGAGACATCCGCGGGTACAATACTTTGAGAATCTCGCGGCATGCCAGACTCCACATGGGTCTTGGTAGAGGCCTGCGACTCAAAAGTAGCGGATATAAGAGGCTGCGAAAGTGCCTCACTGATTACCGGCAAACCAGCGACTGGCTTAGGAGAAGCTTTGTCTTTGGTTTTAGACCTCAACGGTCTGTCTCAGTCTTTTTCTTTGCGTTTTTTGTGAACTCCGGCAGTTGGATTGCTATCCGATGACATTAGGATAGTTAAATCTGTTTCCAAAATATTTTAAGGCAAAGATATACCGACGCTTAATAGTGTGTTGGTTAAATTTAGCACAAAACCAATAGCTAGGCACGTTATGATCAGGGCCTAGGCAAGGAATACAGTACAAATGGAAATCCTTATGAGGTATTTGCTTCCCACAAGTAATGCAATTATTAACTTTTACTGACACCAGTATGGAGCAAAAAAAAGTTTCCCCAACGGGGTACTTAGCTTTAGTGAAGACTTTGGTTCTGAAACTTAAATTCAAAAATTTCAGGAGTTGGCCGACCGACAATTGCGAACTGCTTCTGCTTCGGGCACCACACGGCAAGAAAGACTAAAGAAAATGGCATCAGCTGCCTTTTTTATACCCCTGACAACCTGACGTCATGGAAGAAGAGACAGCAACCAACACAGGACCCAAGACTTTGGAATTCAGGCCGACTGAGGGAATCCTGCCAGCAGATTACCCAAATGTAATGACTGCAACAGTGAAACACGAAGAACATCATATGGGCTGTCATACTTTTACCTCTGTATGCTACAGAAACGTATAGGCTGTCATACTATTACTTCTGTATGATCGAAAAATGTACAAGCTTTCATAATATTACCTCTGTATGAATAAGGAATTTATTGGCTGTCATACTATTACATCTGTATGACACAAGAACATACAGACTGACATACTATTACCTTTGTATGATAAAGGAATGCACAGGCAATCATACTATTACCTCTGTATGATACAGGAATGTACAGGATGTCATACTACCACCTCTGTATGATGCAGGAATGTAGAGGCTATCACGTTATTACCTTTGCATGATACAGCAATGTACAAGTTGTCATACTATTACCTCTGCATGATACAGGAATGGACAGGATATCAAACTATTATCTCTGTATAATACAGGAATGTACAGGAATACAGAGGCTCAGATACTATTACTTCTGTATGATACAGAAATGTACATGCTATCATAATATTATCTCTGTATGATAAAGGAATTTATAGGCTGTCATAGTATTACATTTGTACAACACAAGAACATATAGACTGTCATTCTACTACCCCTGTATGATAAAGGAATGAACAGGCAATCATACTGTTACCTCTGTATGATACAGGAATGTATAGGCTGTCATACTGTTACCACTGTATGATACAGCATTACCTCTGTATGATACAGGAATGTACAGGATGTCATACTACCACCTCTGTATGATACAGGAATGTACAGGTTGTCATATATTACCTCTGTATGACACAGGAATGTACAGGCTGTCACACTATTAACTTTGTACGATACATGAACGTATAGGCTGTCATACTTTTACCTCTGTATGCTACAGAAATGTATAGGCTGTCATAATGTTACCTCTGTATGCTACAGGAATGCACAAGCTATCATACTATTACATCAGCATTTTACAGGAATGTACAGGCTGTCATACTATTACCTCTATATGATACAGGAATATACAGGTTGTTATACGATTACCTCTGTATGATACAGGAATGTACAGGCTATCATACTATTACCTCTGTATGATAAAGGAATGTACAAGTTGTCATACTATTACCTCTGTATGATAAAGGAATGTACAGGCTGGCATACTATTACTCTGTATAATACAGGAACATACAGGCTTTCATAGTATTACTTCTGTATGATACCGCGGTGGTTGTGCTGCGGTAGCGTTGTCACCTCACAGTAAGAAGTCCTGTTTGATTCTCAGCTAGAGCGTCTTCTGTGTGGAGACATGCGTGAATGGGCGTATCTCGTTGAAGGTTGTGAGTCAGGGCCGGCAACTCGGCACGTAAAAATCTACTGCCAATCATTAGCGGACCGGAGTTCCGCTGTGGCGACCCCTAACCTGGAAAAGCTGAAAGACACAACAACTTCTGTATGATACTGGAAGTAAAAGCTGTCATACTATTACCTCTGTATGATACAGGAATGTACAGGCTGTCATACTAATACGTCTGTATGATATTGGAACCTACAGGCTGTCATCCTATTACCTCTGTATGATACAGGAATGTTCAGGTTGTCATCCTATTACCTCTGTATGATATTGGAACGTACAAGCTGTGAAACTATTACCTCTGTATGATACAGGAATGTGCAGGTTATCAAACTATTATCTCTGTATAATACAGGAATGTACAGGAATGTAGAGGCTCAAATACTATTACTTCTGTAAGATACAGAAATGTACATGCTATCATAATAATATCTCTGTATGATAAAGGAATTTATAGGCTGTCATGCTGTTACATTTGTATGACACAAGAACATATAGACTGTCATATTACTACCTCTGTATGATAAAGGAATGTACAGGCAATCATACTGTTACCACTGTATGACACAGGAATGTATAGGCTGCCATACTATTACCACTGTATGATACAGGAATGCACAGGATGTCATACTACCACCTCTGTATGATAAAGGAATGTACAGGTTGTCATATATTACCGCTGTATGATATAGGAATGTACAGGCTGTCATACCATTACCTCTGTATGATACAGGAATGTACAGGCTGTCATACTATTACCTCTGTATGATAAAGGAACATACAGGCTGTCAGACTATTACCTATGTATGCTACAGGAATGTATAGCCTCTTCATACTATTACCTCTGTACGATACAGGAATGTATAGGCTGTGATACTGTTACTTCTGTATGATACAGTAATGTACCGGCTGTCATACTATTACCCCTGTATGATACAGGAATGCATAGACTATCACACTATTATCTTTCTATGATACAGGAATATACAGGTTGAACAGGAATGTACAGGTTGTCATACTATTGCCTCTGTATGATACAGGAATCTACAGGCTGTCATACTATTACCTCTGTATGATACAGAAATGTACAGGCTGTCATACTATTACCATTGTATGATACAGGAAAGTATAGGTTATCACACTATTACCTCTGTATGATACACGAATGTACAGGTTGTCATACTATTACCACTGTATGATAAAGGAATGTATAGGCTATCACACTATTACCTCTGTATGATACAGGAATGCATAGGTTGTCTTACTATTACCTTTCTATGATACAGTAATGTACTGGCTATCATACTTTTACATCTGTATGATACAGGAAAGTATATACTGTCATACTATTACTTCTTTATGATACAGGGATATACAGGCTGTCATACTATTACCTCTGTATGATACAGGAATGTCCAGTTTGTCATACAATTACCTCTGTATAATACAGGAACGTATATGCTCTCATACTATTACTTCTTTATGATACAGGGCATACAGGCTATCATACTATCACCTCTGTATGATACAAGAATGTACAGTCTGTCATACTATTACCTGCATATCATACATGAATGTATAGGCTGTCATACTTTTACCTCTGTATGATACAGGAATGTATAGGATTTCAAACAATTATCTCTGTATGATACAAGAATGTACAGGTTGTCACATTATTACCTCTGTATGACACAGAAATGTACAAGCTGTCATACTATTACCTCTGTATGATAAAGGAATGTACAGGTTGTCATACAGTTACATCTGTATGATATAGGAATGCACAGGCTGTCATACTATTACTTCTCTATGATATAGAAATGTACAGGCTATCATAATATTATCTCTGTATGATAAAGGAATTTATAGGCTGTCATACTGTTACATCTGTATGACACAGGAATGTACAGGTTGTCATACTATTACATCTGTATGATAAAGAAATGTACAGGCTGTCATACTATCACCTCTGTATGATACAGGAATGTACAGGCTGTCATACTTTTGCCTCTGTATGATACAGGAATGTACAGGTTGTCATACTATTATTTCTGTATGATACAGGAGTGTATAGGCTGTCATACTGTTACTTCTGTATGATAGTGGAATGTACAGGCTGTCATACTTTTACCTCTGTAAGATACTGAAATGTTCAGGTTGTCATACAATTACCTCTGTATGATAAATGAATGTATAGGCTATCATACTTTTACCTCTGCATGATACTGGAACGCACAGGCTGTCATACTATTAACTCTGTATGACACAGGAATGTACATGTTGTCATACTATTACATCTGTATGATAAAGGAATGCACCGGCTGTCATACTATTACTGTTTATGATACAGGAACATACAGGCTGCAATACTATAGGCTATCATACTTTTACCTCTGCATGATACAGGAATGCACAGGCTGTCATACTATTATTTATGTATGATACAGGAGTGTATAGGCTGTCATACTATTACCTCTGTATGATACTGGAATGTACAGTCTGTCATACTATTACCTCTGTATGATAAAGGAATGTACAGGCTGTCATACTAATACCTCTCTATGATACAGGAATGTACAGGTTGTCATACAGTTACATCTGTATGATATAGGAATGCACAGGCTGTCATACTATTACTTCTCTATGATACAGAAATGTACAGGCTATCATAATATTATCTCTGTATGATAAAGGAATTTATAGGCTGTCATAATATTACATCTGTACGACACAAGAACATACAGACTGTTATACTATTACCTCTGTATGATAAAGGAATGTACAGGCAATCATACTATTACTTCTGCATGATACAGGAATCTATAGGCCGCCATACTATTACCCCTGTATGATACAGGATTACCCCTGCATGATACAGGAATGTACAGGATGTCATAATACCACCTCTGTAAGTTGCAGGCATGTACAGGCTGTCACACTATCACCTTTGTTTGATCCACCAATGTACAAGTTGTCATACTATTACCTCTACATGATACAGAAATGTACAGGCTGTCATACTTTTACCTCTGCATGATACAGGAATGTACATGCTGTCATAGTTTAACCTCTGTATGATACAGGAATGTACAGGATGTCATACTACCACCTCTGTATGATACAGGAATGTACATGTTATCATATATTACCTCTGTATGATACAGGAATGTATAGGCTGTCATACTATTAACTCTGTATGATGCAGGAATGTATAGGCTGTCAAACCTTTATCTCTTTATGCTTCAGGAAAGTATAGGCTGTTCTACGTTTACCTCTGTATCATACAGGAATGTACAAGTTGTCATACTATTACCTCTGTATGATACAAGAATGTAGAGGTTGTCATACTATTACCTTTGTATGATACAGGAACGTACAGTTTATCATACTATCACCTCTGTATGATACAGGACTGTACAAGCTGTCATACTACTACCTCTGTATGATAAAAGAATGTACAGGCTGTCATACTATTACCACTATATGATACAGGAATGTACAGGCTGTCATACTATTACATCTGTATGATAAAAGAATGTAGTGGCTGTCATACTATTACCTTTGTATGATACAGGAACGTACAGACAATCATACTATTACCTCTGTATGATACAGGAATGTACAAGCTGTCATACTATTACCTCTGTATGATACAGGAATGTACAGGTTGTCATATATTACCACTGTATGATATAGGAATGTACAGGCTGTCATACCATTACCTCTGTATGATACAGGAATGTACAGGCTGTCATACTATTACCTCTGTATACAGGCTGTCATACTATTACCTCTGTATGATAAAGGAACATACAGGCTGTCAGACTATTACCTATGTATGCTACAGGAATGTATAGCCTCTTCATACCATTACCTCTGTACGATACATGAATGTATAGGCTGTGATACTGTTACTTCTGTATGATACAGTAATGTACCGGCTGTCATACTATTACCCCTGTATGATACAGGAATGCATAGACTATCACACTATTATCTTTCTATGATACAGGAATGTACAGGTTGAACAGCAATGTACAGGTTGTCATACTATTGCCTCTGTATGATACAGGAATCTACAGGCTGTCATACTATTACTTCTACATGATACAGAAATGTAC
Source organism: Protopterus annectens (assembly GCF_019279795.1). Taxonomy (NCBI): domain Eukaryota; kingdom Metazoa; phylum Chordata; order Ceratodontiformes; family Protopteridae; genus Protopterus; species Protopterus annectens. Next base: position 1,780,995,304 of record NC_056735.1, read on the forward strand.
AGGCTGTCATACTATTACCATTGTATGATACAGGAAAGTATGGGTTATCACATTATTACCTCTGTATGATACACGAATGTACAGGTTGTCATACTATTACCACTGTATGATACACAAATGTACAGGTTGTCATACTATTACCACTGTATGATACAGGAATGTATAGGCTATCACACTATTACCTCTGTATGATACAGGAATGCATAGGTTGTCTTACTATTACCTTTCTATTATACAGTAATGTACTGGCTATCATACTTTTACATCTGTATGATACAGGAAAGTATATACTGTCATACTATTACTTCTGTATGATACAAGAATGGACAGGATATCAAACTATTATCTCTGTATAATACAGCAATGTACAGGAATACAGAGGCTCAGATACTATTACTTCTGTATGATAAAGAAATGTACATGCTATCATAATATTATCTCTGTATGATAAAGGAATTTATAGGCTGTCATAGTATTACATTTATACGACACAAGAACATATAGACTGTCATTCTACTACCCCTGTATGATAAAAGAATGAACAGGCAATCATACTGTTACCACTGTATGATACAGCATTACCTCTGTATGATACAGGAATGTACAGGATGTCATACTACCACCTCTGTATGATACAGGAATGTACAGGTTGTCGTATATTACCTCTGTATGACACAGGAATGTATAGGCTGTCACACTATTAACTTTGTACGATACATGAGCATATAGGCTGTCATACTTTTACCTCTGTATGCTACAGAAATGTATAGGCTGTCATAATGTCACCTCTGTATGCTACAGGAATGCACAAGCTATCATACTATTACATCTGCATTTTACAGGAATGTACAGGCTGCCATACTATTACCTCTATATGATACAGGGATATACAGGTTGTTATACGATTACCTCTGTATGATACAGGAATGTACAGGCTATCATACTATTACCTCTGTATGATAAAGGAATGTACAGGCTGGCATACTATTACTCTGTATAATACAGGAACATACAGGCTTTCATAGCATTACTTCTGTATGATACCGCGGTGGTTGTGCTGCAGTAGCGTTGTCACCTCACAGTAAGAAGTCCTGTTTGATTCTCAGCTAGAGCGTCTTCTGTGTGGAGACATGCGTGAATGGGCGTACCTTCACTGAAGGTTGTGAGTCAGGGCTGGCAACTTGGCACGTAAAAATCTACTGCCAATCATTAGCGGACCGGAGTTCCGCTGTGGCGACCCCTAACCTGGAAAAGCTGAAAGACACAACAACTTCTGTATGATACTGGAAGTAAAAGCTGTCATACTATTACCTCTGTATGATACAGGAATGTACAGGCTGTCATGCTAATACGTCTGTATGATACAGGAACCTACAGGCTGTCATCCTATTACCTCTGTATGATACAGGAATGTTCAGGTTGTCATCCTATTACCTCTGTATGATATTGGAATGTACAAGCTGTGAAACTATTACCTCTGTATGACACAGGAATGTGCAGGTTATCAAACTATTATCTCTGTATAATACAGGAATGTACAGGAATGTAGAGGCTCAAATACTATTACTTCTGTAAGATACAGAAATGTACATGCTATCATAATAATATCTCTGTATGATAAAGGAATGTATAGGCTGTCATACTGTTACATTTGTATGACACAAGAACATATAGACTGTCATACTACTACCTCTGTATGATAAAGGAATGTACAGGCAATCATACTGTTACCTCTGTATGACACAGGAATGTATAGGCTGCCATACTATTACCACTGTATGATACAGGAATGCACAGGATGTCATACTACCACCTCTGTATGATAAAGGAATGTACAGGTTGTCATATATTACCGCTGTATGATACAGGAATGTACAGGCTGTCATACCATTACCTCTGTATGATACAGGAATGTACAGGCTGTCATACTATTACCTCTGTCTACAGACTGTCATACTATTACCTCTGTATGATAAAGGAACATACAGGCTGTCAGACTATTACCTATGTATGCTACAGGAATGTATAGCCTCTTCATACTATTACCTCTGTACGATACAGGAATGTATAGGCTGTGATACTGTTACTTCTGTATGATACAGTAATGTACCGGCTGTCATACTATTACCCCTGTATGATACAGGAATGCATAGACTATCACACTATTATCTTTCTATGATACAGGAATATACAGGTTGAACAGGAATGTACAGGTTGTCATACTATTGCCTCTGTATGATACAGGAATCTACAGGCTGTCATACTATTACCTCTGTATGATACAGAAATGTACAGGCTGTCATACTATTACCATTGTATGATACAGGAAAGTATAGGTTATCACACTATTACCTCTGTATGATACACGAATGTACAGGTTGTCATACTATTACCACTGTATGATACAGGAATGTATAGGCTATCACACTATTACCTCTGTATGATACAGGAATGCATAGGTTGTCTTACTATTACCTTTCTATGATACAGTAATGTACTGGCTATCATACTTTTACATCTGTATGATACAGAAAAGTATATACTGTCATACTATTACTTCTTTATGATACAGGGACATACAGGCTGTCATACTATTACCTCTGTATGATACAGGAATGTTCAGTTTGTCATGCAATTACCTCCGTATAATACAGGAACATATATGCTGTCATACTATTACTTCTTTATGATACAGGGCATACAGGCTATCATACTATCACCTCTGTATGATACAAGAATGTACAGTCTGTCATACTATTACCTGCATATCATACATGAACGTATAGGCTGTCATACTTTTACCTCTGTATGATACAGGAATGTATAGGTTTTCAAACAATTATCTCTGTATGATACAAGAATGTACAGGTTGTCACATTATTACCTCTGTATGATACAGAAATGTACAAGCTGTCATACTATTACCTCTGTATGATAAAGGAATGTACATGTTGTCATACAGTTACATCTGTATGATATAGGAATGCACAGACTGTCATACTATTACTTCTCTATGATATAGAAATGTACAAGCTATCATAATATTATCTCTGTATGATAAAGGAATTTATAGGCTGTCATACTGTTACATCTGTATGACACAGGAATGTACAGGCTGTCATACTATTACATTTGTATGATAAAGGAATGTACAGGCTGTCATACTATCACCTCTGTATGATACAGGAATGTATAGGCTGTCATACTTTTACCTCTGTATGATGTACAGGTTGTCATACTATTATTTCTGTATGATACAGGAGTGTATAGGCTGTCATACTGTTACTTCTGTATGACAGTGGAATGTACAGGCTGTCATACTTTTACCTCTGTAAGATACTGAAATGTTCAGGTTGTCATACAATTACCTCTGTATGATAAATTAATGTATAGGCTATCATACTTTTACCTCTGCATGATACTGGAACGCACAGGCTGTCATACTATTAACTCTGTATGACACAGGAATGTACATGTTGTCATACTATTACCTCTGTATGATAAAGGAATGTACAGGCTGTCATACTAATACCTCTCTATGATACAGGAATGTACAGGTTGTCATACAGTTACATCTGTATGACATAGGAATGCACAGGCTGTCATACTATTACTTCTCTATGATACAGAAATGTACAGGCTATCATAATATTATCTCTGTATGATAAAGGAATTTATAGGCTGTCATACTATTACATCTGTACGACACAAGAACATACAGACTGTTATACTATTACCTCTGTATGATAAAGGAATGTACAGGCAATCATACTATTACCTCTGCATGATACAGGAATCTATAAGCCACCATACTATTACCACTGTATGATACAGGATTACCCCTGCATGATACAGGAATGTACAGGATGTCACAATACCACCTCTGTAAGTTGCAGGCATGTGCAGGCTGTCACACTATCACCTTTGTTTGATCCACCAATGTACAAGTTGTCATACTATTACCTCTACATGATACAGCAATGTACAGGCTGTCATACTTTTACCTCTGCATGATACAGGAATGTACATGCTGTCATAGTTTAACCTCTGTATGATACAGGAATGTATAGGCTGTCATACTATTAACTCTGTATGATGCAGGAATGTATAGGCTGTCAAACCTTTATCTCTTTATGCTTCAGGAAAGTATAGGCTGTCATACGTTTACCTCTGTATCATACAGGAATGTACAAGTTGTCATACTATTACCTTTGTATGATAAAAGAATGTAGAGGTTGTCATACTATTACCTTTGTATGATACAGGAACGTACAGTTTATCATACTATCACCTCTGTATGATACAGGACTGTACAAGCTGTCATACTATTACCTCTGTATGATAAAAGAGTGTACAGGCTGTCATACTATTACCTCTATATGATACAGGAATGTACAGGCTGTCATACTATTACATCTGTATGATAAAAGAATGTAGTGGCTGTCATACTATTACCTTTGTATGATACAGGAACGTAGAGACGATCATACTATTACCTCTGTATGATACAGGAATGTACAAGCTGTCATACTATTACCTCTGTATGATACAGGAATGTACAGGTTGTCATACTATTACCTCTGTATGATAAAGGAATGTACAGGCTGGCATAATATTGCTCTGATACAGGAACATACAGGCTTTCATACTATTACTTCTGTATGATATTGGAATGTACAAGCTGCCATACTATTACCTCTGTATGATACATGAATATACAGGCTGTCATACTTTTACCTCTGCATGATACAGGAATGTACAAGCTATCATAGATTTGCCTCTTTATGATACAGGAATGTACAGGCTGTCATACCTTTCTCACTTACGCTACAGGAATGCACAGGCTATCATACTATTACATCTGTATGATAAAAAAATGTATAGGCTGTCATACTATTACCTCTGTATGATACAGGAAAGTACAGGCTATCATACTATTACTTCTGTATGATAGAAGAATGTACAGGATGTCATACTATTACCTCTGCATGACATGGGAATGTACACGCTGTCAACTTTTAGTTCTGTATGACACATGAATGTTCAGGTCATCATTCTATTACCTCTTTATGACACAGGGACGTATAGGCTAACATACTATTACCTCTGTATCATACAGGAATGTACAGGTTGTCATACTATTACCTGCTAAGATACAGGAATGTATAGGCTGTCATACATTTACCTCTGTATGATACAGGAATGCACAGGTTGTCATACTATTACCTCTGTATGATACAGGAAGGTACAGGCTATCATACTATTACCTATGTATGATACAGGAATGTACAGGCTGTCATACTTTTACCTCTGTATGATGCAAAAATGTACAGGATGTCATACTATTATCTCTGTTTCATACAGAAATGTACAGGCTTTCATAATATTACTTCTGTATGATACAGGAATGTACAGGCTGTCATACATTTACCTCTGTATGGTACAGGAAAGTACAGGTTGTCATATATTACCTTTGTCTGATACAAGAATATAAAAGCTGTCATACGTTTACCTCTTTATTCTGCAGGAACATATAGGCTGTCATACTTTTACCTCTGTATGCTATAGGAACACACAGGCTGTCAGACTATTACCTCTGTATGATACAGGACCGTACAGGCTGTCATACTACTACCTCTGTATGATACAGGGATGTACAGGCTGTCATACTATTACCTCTATATGATACAGGAACATACAGGCTGTCATACTATTACGTATGTATGATACAGGACCGTACAGGCTGTCATACTATTACCTCTGTATGATACAGGGATGTACAGGCTGTCATACTACCACATCTGTATGATACTGGAATTTACAGGTTGTCATATATTACCTCTGTATGCTACAGGAACATATAGGCTGCATACTTTACCTCTGTATTCTACAGGAACACACAGGCTATCATACTATTACATCTGTATGATAAAGGAATGTACAGGCTGTCATACTATTACCTCTGTATGATACAGGAACGTACAGGCTATCATACTATTACCTCTGTATGATACAGGAATGTACAGGCTGTCATACTATTACCTCTGCAGGATACAAGAATGTACAAGCTGTCATACTATTACCTCTCTATGATACAGGAACCTACAGGCCATCATACTTTTATCTATGTATGATGCAGGAATGTACAGGCTGTCATACTATTACCTCTGTATGATACAGGAATGTACAAGCTGTCATACTATTATCTCTGTATGATACAGGAATGTACAGGTTGTCAGACTATTACCTCTGTATGATACAGGAATTTCCAGGCTGTCAAACTATTATCTCTGTATGATACAGGAATGTACAGGTTACCATACCATTATCTCTGTATAAAACAGAAATGTACAGGAATGTAGAGGCTCAGATACTATTACTTCTGTATGATAAAGAAATGTACATGCTATCATACTATTATCTCTGTATGATAAAGGAATTTATAGGCTGTCATACTATTACATTTGTACGACACAAGAACAAATAGACTGTCATACTACTGCCTCTGTATGATAACGGAATGTACTGGCAATCATACTGTTACTTCTGTATGATACAGGTATGTATAGGCTGTCATACTATTACCACTGTATGACACAGGATTACCTCTGTATGACTCAAAAATGTAGAGGGTGTCATACTACCACCTTTGTATGATACAGGAATGTACAGGTTGTCATATATTACCTTTGTATGACACAGAAGCATACAGGCTGTCATACTATTACCTCTGTATGATATAGGAATGTATAGGCTGTCATACTATTACCTCTGTATGATACAGGAACATATAGGCCATCATACTATTACTTCTGTATGATTCAGAAATGTACAGGCTGTCATACTATTACCTCTGTATGATACAGTAATTTACAGGCTGTCATATTATTACCTCTGTATGATACAGGAATGTACAGGCTGTCATACTATTACCTCTGTATGATACAGGAACATATAGGCCATCATACTATTACTTCTGTATGATTCAGAAATGTACAGGCTGTCATGCTATTGCCTCTGTATGATACAAGTATGTACAGGCTGTCATACTATTACCTCTGTATGATACAGGAACATACAGGCTGCCATACTAATGCAACTGTATGATACAGGAATGTACATGCTGTCATACTATTACCTCTGTATGATACAGGAACATACAAGCTGTCATACTATTACTTCTGTATGATACAGGAATGTATAGGCTGTGATACTGTTACTTCTGTATGATACAGGAATGTACCGGCTGTCATACTATTTCCTCTGTAGGATAAAAGAATATACAGGTTGTCATACTACTACCTCTGTATGATACAGGAATGTACAGTTTGTCATACTATTACCTCTGTGTGATACAGGAATGTATAGACTATCACACTATTATCTATTTATGATACAGGAATGCACAGGTCAAACAGGAATGTACAGGTTGTCATAGTATTACCTCTGTATGATACAGGCATCTACAGGCTGTCATACTATTACCTCTGTATGATGCAGGAATGAACAGGCTGCCATGCTACTACCCCTGTATGATACAGAAATGTACAGGCTGTCATACTATTACCACTGTATGATACAGGAATGTATAGGCTATCACACTATTACCTCTGTATGATACAGGAATGCATAGGTTGTCTTACTATTACCTTTCTATAATACAGCAATGTACTGGCTATCATACTTTTACATCTGTATGATACAGGAAAGTATATATTGTCATACTATTACTTCTTTATGATACAGGTTCATAGGTTCATAGGTAAGTACTAGGCTAAAGGCCCTGGGGCCTATACAAGCCCAGCCAAAAAGGTACCCTGGTTTTTGCGACCCAACAAAATTATTTTCCTGTGCCACTGTCAAGCAGAGCCACAGAGGTGATCCCCGGGGTGAATTTCCTATTTCCCATCCAATCATCAAGATTTTTCTTGAAGAATGCTAATGAGGAGCTTTGTTTGATATAGATAGTTTATTCCAGAGTATGGGAAGTCTCTGGGACAGGAATCTATCCCCCCGGCTTGTTATGTTTATTGTGGTGACAAGGTTTAGGTCCCTAGAGCATGTAGCTCGGAGGGATTGGGATTTCTTTAAGTGGAGCATGTCCAACAGCTCTGGGTTCGACATAGCTTTGCATGTTAGGCAGAGATCACCCCTGAGTAGGCGATATGCGACGGAGTAAAGCTGGAGTTTTTTGAGACGGTCTGAGTAGCGCATCTGTTTGAGGCTGGTAATCCCCTTTGTGAGGTATTTCTGTGGCCTTTCCAGCTGTTTTAGATGTCTTGTGAGGTACATACCAAAAGGGGCATTATACTCTATAATGGGTCTAATGAGTGATGAGTAGAGGGGAACAATGACCTCTTTTTTTCTGGATGAGAAACCTTTTTGTGATGAGGTGTGCCACATAGAACGATTTCCTGACTACTGTGACGATGTGATTATCAAAGGAGAGATACTGTCCACCTGTGTCCCAAGGTCTTTTATCAAACTTTCAGTGTTAGGTATACTATCACCTACGTTGTAGTTCATGGGTACAGAGTTTTTACTAAAGGGGATGACAATGCACTTTTTGGCATTGAGCTTGAGGCCATGGCTTTGACACCAGGCATCTGTCTCAGTGAGGCCCTTTTGTAGGATGTCCACATCATTAGGAGTTTCGATTATGGCTCCTAGTTTGCAGTTATCTCTGAACATCGTTAGCCAAAGACCTTCTGTGTTAGCCTGACCTTCTGTGTTAGCCTGTACTTCAGGGACATACAAACTGTCATACCATTACCTCTCTTTGATACAGCAATGTTCAGGTTGTCATACAATTACCTCTGTATGATACAGGAACATATATGCTGTCATTCTATTACTTTTTTATGATACAGGGCATACAGGCTGTCATACTATTACCTCTGTATGATACAGGAATGTTCTAGTTGTCCTACAATTACCTCTGTATGATACAGGAACTTACAGGTTATCATACTATTACCTCTCTATGATACAAGAATGTACAGTCTGTCATACTATTACCTGAGTATCATACATGAACGTATAGGCTGTCATACTTTTACCTCTGTATGATACAGGAATGTATAGGTTTTCAAACTATTATCTCTGTATGATACAGGAATGTACAGGCTGCCATACTATTACCTCTGTATGACAAAGGAATGTACAGACAATCACACTATTACCTCTGTATGATAAAGGAACGTACAGGCAATCATAATATTAACTCTGTATGATACAAGAATGTACAGGTTGTCATATTATTACCTCTGTATGATAAAGAAATCTACAGGCTGTCATACTATTACCTCTGTATGATACAGGAATATACAGTTTGTCATACTATTACATATGTATGGCACAAGAACATCCAGACTGTCATACTATTACCTCTGTATGATAAAGGAATTTATAGGCAATATACTATTACCTCTGTATGATACAGGAATGTATAGGCTGTCATACTATTACCCCTGTATGATACAGGATTACCTCTGTATGATACAACAATGTACAGGATGTCATACTACCACGTCTGTAAGATGCAGGAATGTACAGGCTGTCACACTATCACCTTTGTATGATACAGCAATGTACAAGTTGTCATACTATTACCTCTGTATGATTCAGAAATGTACAGGATTTCATACTACCACCTCTGTATGATACAGGAATGTACAGGTTATCATACATTACCTCTGTATGATACAGGAATATATAGGCTGTCATACTATTAACTCTGTATGATGCAGAAATGTTCAGGCTGTCAAACTTTTACCTCTGTATGTTTCAGGAATGTATAGGCTGCTATACTTTTACCTCTGTATGCTACAGGAATGTACAGTTTATCATACTATTACCTCTCTATGATACAGGAATGTACAAGTTGTCATACTACTACCTCTGTATGATACATGAATGTACAGGTTTCCATACTATTACATCTGTATGACAAATGAATGTACAGGCTGTCATACTATTACCTCTGTATGATACAGGCATGTACAGTCTATCATACTATTACATTATTACATCTGTATGATAAAAGAATGTACAGGCTGTCATACTATTACCTCTGTATGATAAAGAAACACTCAGACTTTCATACTATTACTTCTGTATAATACTGAAATGTACAAGCTGTCATACTATTACCTCTATAAGATACAGGAATGTACAGGTTATCATACTATTATCTCTGTGTAATACAGGAATGTACAGGAATGTAGAGGCTCAGATACTATTACTTCTGTACGATAAAGAAATATACATGCTATCATAATATTATCTCTGTACAGGTTCATAGGTTCATACTAGGCTATCTGCCCTAGGGCATTTATAAGCCTAGCCAGAGTGTGTTTGGCTTTCACCACCCATTTTAAATGAATTTTGCTATGCCCTTTTTCAAGGTTAGTATACTGTGCCTCTGTCTAACAGTGACACAGAAGTGATACCCAGGGTAAACCTACTATCTCCCATCCACTCATCAAGATTCCTCTTGAAGAGAGTCAATGAGGGACTCTGCCTAACCTGGACTGGGATTTTATTCCAGAGTAAAGGGAGCCTCTGGGTTATGAATCTGTCCCTCCAGCATGTCCTATTTATTTCAGTGCTGAGGTTCAAGTCTCTTGAGTGCATAGCTCGATGGGATTTGGATTTTCTGAGGTGCAGCATGTCCATTAATTCCGGGTTGGACATGGCTTTATACGTCAGGCACAGATCGCCTCTGAGCAGGTGGTATGCCAATGAGTAGAGCTGGAGTTTCTTTAACCGGGCAGCATATGGCATCTGTTTGAGCCCTTTGATCCTCTTGGTGAGGTACTTTTGGGGTCTTTCCAGTTGCTGCAGGTGTCTGGTAAGGTACATCCCAAAAGGGGCATTGTACTCAATTATGGGCGTGATGAGGGATGAGTAAAGAGGCACGATGACCTCTAGATGTGTATCCCTTCATGATTAGGTGGGCTATATAAAATGTTTTTTCTAACCACTTTGTCAAATGAGAGATTGCAATCAACTTGGGTCCCCAGGTCCCTAATTACTTCTTCCGTACTTAATGGATTACCACCTATATGGTCATTTGTGGGCACTTTGTTTTTGCCAGAGGGGATGACTATACACTTTTTGGCGTTTAGCTTGAGGCCATGGCTCTGGCACCAGTTGCCTGTATCTATGAGACCCTTTTGTAGGATGCTTCGATTGGCTAGAGAGTCGATTATGGCGCCCAGTTTGCAGTCATCTGCGAACTTGGTCAGTCACAGTCCTTCCATGTTAGCCTGTACCTCCGAAAAATATATACCGAACAAGAGAGGTCCCAGGACAGAGCCTTGTGGGATGCCACTTGTAACTGGTTTGGAGTCTGACATGGCTCCAGCAATTCTAACCATGTGGGTTCTGTCCTTAAGTCAGTTTGCAACCCATCTAGTGACATAGGGGTTTATATTTAAGCTGGTGAGCTTATCTATAATGCCCGAGTGGGGTATTGTATCGAAGGCTTTTGCAAGGTTCAGGTAGGCTGTGTAGACTGTATAGGTTGCCATACTATTACATTTGTACAACACAAGAACATATGCACTGTCATACTACTACCTCTGTATGAAAAAGAAATGTACAGGCAATCATACTGTTACCTCTGTATGATACAGGTATGTATAGGCTGTAATACTATTACCACTGTATGATACAGGATTACCTCTGTAGGATACAGGAATGTACAGAATGTCATACTACCACCTCTGTATGATACAGGAATGTACAGGCTGTCATACTATTACCTGTGTATGGTACAGGAACGTATAGCCTGTCATACATTTACCTCTGTACGATACAGGAATGTATAGGTTTTCATACTCATATCTCTGTATGATACAGGAATGGTCAGGCTGTCATACTATTACCAATGTATGACACAGGAATTTACAGGTTGTCATACTATTACCTCTGTATGATAAAAGAATGTACAGGCTGTCATAATACTATTCTGTATGATACAGGAACATACAGGCTTTCATACTACTACTTCTGTATGATACTGGAACATACAGGCTGTCATACTATTACCGCTGTATGATGCAGGAATTTACAGGCTGTCAAACTATTACCTCTCTATGATCCAGGAATGTACAGGTTGTCATACTATTACCTGTGTATGACACAGGAATGTACAGGCTGTGATACTAATACTTCTGTATGATACAGAAATGTACAAGTTATCATAATATTATCTCTGTATGTTACACGAATATTTAGGCTGTCATACTATTACCACTGCATGATACAGGATTACTTCTGTATGATACAGGAATGTACAGGATGTCATACTACCACCTCTGTAAGATACAGGAATGTACAGGCTGCCACATATTACCTCTGTATGATATAAAAACGTGTAGGCTGTCATACTATTACTTCTGTATGATCGAGAAATTTACAAGCTATCATAATATTATCTCTGTATGATAAAGGAATGTATAGGCTGTCATACTATTACATCTGTATGACACAAGAACATACAGACTGTCATACTACTACCTCTGAATGATAAAGGAATGTACAGGCAATCACACTATTACCTCTGTATGATACAGGAATGCATAGGCTGTCATACTGTTACTACTGTATGATACAGGATTATCTCTGTATGATAAAGGAATATACAGGATGTCATACTACCACCTCTGTATGATACAGGAATGTACAGGTTGTCAGCTATTACCTCTATATGATACAGGAATGTATAGGATGTCATACTATTAACTTTGTATGATACAGGAACGTATAGGCTGTCATACTTTTACCTCTGTATGCTACAAAAACGTATAGGCTGCCATACGTTTACGTCTTTATGCTACAGGAATGCACAAGCTGTCATACTATTATATCTGTATGATACAGGAATGTACTGGTTGTTATACTATTACCTCTGTATGATACAGGAACACACAGGCTATCATACTATTACTTCTGTATAAAAAAGGAATGTACAGGCTTGAATACTATTACTCTGTATGATACAGGAACATACAGGCTTTCATATTATTACTTCTGTATGATACTGGAATGTACAAGCTGTCATACTATTACCTCTGTATGGTACAGGAATCTACAGGCTGTCATACTTTTATCTCTGCACGATACAGGAATGTACAAGCTATCATAGTTTTGCCTCTGTATTACACAGGACTGTACAGGCTGTCATACTATTACTTCTGAATGATACTGGAATGTACAGGCTGTCATCCTATTACCTCTGTATGGTACAAGAATGCTCAAGTTGTCATACTATTACCTCTGTATGATACTGAAATGTACAAGCTGTCATACTATTACCTCTGTATGATACAGGAATGTACAGGTTATCAAACTATTATCTCTGTATAATACAGGAATGTACAGGAATGTAGAGGCTCAGACACTATTACTTCTGTATGACACAGAAATGTACATGCTATCATAATATTATCTCTTTATAATAAAGGAATTTATAGGCTGTCATACTATTACATTTGTACGACACAAGAACATATAGACTGTCATACTACTACGTCTGTATGATAAAGGAATGTACAGGCAATCATACTGTTACCTCTGTATGGCACAGAAATGTATAGGCTGTCATACTATTATCACTGTATGATACACGATTACCTCTGTATGATACAGGAATGTAGAGGATGTCATACTATCACCTCTGTATGACACAGGAATGTACAAGTTGTCATACATTACCTCTGTATGATACAGGAACGTACAGGCTGTCATACTATTACCTCTGTATGATACAGGAATGTACAGGTTGTCATACTATTACCTCTGCATACAGGCTGTCATACTATTACCTCTGTATGATACAAGAATGTAAAGGCTGTCATACTATTACCTGTGTATGATACAGGAACATATAGGCTGTCATACTATTACCTCTGTATGATACAGGAATGTACATGCTGTCATACTATTACCTCTGTATGATATGGGAAAATACAGGCTGTCATACTATTACCTCTGTATGGTACAGGAATGTATAGGCTGTGACACTGTTACTTCTGTATGATACAGGAATGTACCAGCTGTCATACTAATACCTCTGTATGATAAAAGAATATACAGGCTGTCATACTACTACCTCTGTATGATACAGGAATGTACACGCTGTCATACCATTACCACTGTATGACACAGGAATGTACACATTGTCATACTATTACCTGTGTATGATAAAAGAATGTACAAGCTGTCATACTATTACTCTGTATGACACAGGAACATACAGGTTTTTATACTATTACTTCTGTATGATACTGCAACGTACAAGCTGTCATACTATTACCTCTGTATGATACAGGAATTTACAGGCTGTCAACCTATTACCTCTTTATGATACAGGAATGTACAGGTTGTCATACTATTACCTCTGTATGATACAGGAATGTACATGCTGTCATACTATTACCTCTGTATGATACAGGAACATACAGGCTGTCATACTATTACCTCTGTATGGTACAGGAATCTACAGGATGTCATACTTTTATCTCTGCATGATACAGGAATGTACAAGCTATCATAGTTTTGTCTCTGTATTACACAGGACTGTACAGGCTGTCATACTATTACTTCTGAATGATACTGGAATGTACAGGCTGTCATCCAATTACCTCTGTATGGTACAAGAATGCTCAGGTTGTCATACTATTACCTCTGTATGATACTTAAACGTACAAGCTGTCATACTATTACCTCTGTATGATACAGGAATGTACAGGTTATCAAACTGTTATCTCTGTATAATACAGGAATGTACAGGAATTTAGAGGCTCAGACACTATTACTTCTGTATGATACAGAAATGTACATGCTATCATAATATTATCTCTTTATAATAAAGGAATTTATAGGCTGTCATACTATTACATTTGTACGACACAAGAACATATAGACTGTCATACTACTACGTCTGTATGATAAAGGAATGTACAGGCAATTGTACTGTTACCTCTGTATGGCACAAAAATGTATAGGCTGTCATACTATTATCACTGTATGATACAGGATTACCTATGTATGATACAGGAATGTAGAGGATGTCATACTATCACCTCTGTATGACACAGGAATGTACAGGTTGTCAAACATTACCTCTGTATGATACAGGAACGTACAGGCTGTCATACTATTAGCTATGTATGATACAGGAATGTACAGGTTGTCATACTATTACCTCTGCATACAGGCTGTCATACTATTACATCTGTATGATACAGGAACATACAGGCTGTCATACTATTACCTCTGTATGATACAGGAATGTACAGGCTGTCATACTATTACCTCTGTATGATACAGGAATGTACACACTGTCATACTATTACCTCTGTATACAGGCTGTCATACTATTACCTCTGTATGATACAGGAATGTACATGCTATCATACTATTACCTCTGTATGATACAGGAACATACAGGCTGTCATACTATTACCTCTGAATGATACAGGAATGTACAGGCTGTCATACTATTACCTCTGTATACAGGCTGTGATACTGTTACTTCTGTATGATACAGGAATGTACCAGCTGTCATACTATTACCTCTGTATGATAAAAGAATACACAGGCTGTCATACCATTACTCTGTATGGCACAGGAACATACAGGCTTTCATACTATTACCTCTGTATGATACAGGAATGTACAGAAATGTAGGGGCTCAGAAACTATTACTTCTGTACGATAAAGAAATATACATGCTATCATAATATTATCTCTGCATGAAAAAGGAATGGTCAGGCTGTCATACTATTACCAATGTATGACACAGGAATGTACAGGTTGTCATACTATTACCTCTGTATGATAAAAGAATGTACAGGCTGTCATACTATTATTCTGTATGATACAGGAACATACAGGCTTTCATACTATTACATCTGTATGATACTGGAATGTACAGGCTGTCATACTATTACCTCTGTATGATACAAGAATTTACAGGCTGTCAAACTATTACCTCTCTATGATACAGGAATGTACAGGTTGTCATACTATTACCTGAGTATGATACAGGAATGTACAGGCTGTGATACTATTACTTCTGTATGATACAGAAATGTACAAGTTATCATAATATTATCTCTGTATGATACACAAATATTTAGGCTGTCATACTATTACCACTGCATGATACAGGATTACTTCTGTATGATACAGGAATGTACAGGATGTCATACTACCACCTCTGTAAGATACAGGAATGTACAGGTTGCCACATATTACCTCTGTATGATACAAAAACGTATAGGCTGTCATACTATTACTTCTGTATGATCGAGAAATTTACAAGCTATCATAATATTATCTCTGTATGATAAAGGAATTTATAGGCTGTCATACTATTACATCTGTATGACATAAGAACATACAAACTGTCATACTACTGCCTCTGAATGATAAAGGAATGTACAGGCAATCACACTACTACCACTGTATAATACAGGAATGTATAGCCTGTCATACTATTACTACTGTATGATACAGGATTATCTCTGTATGATACAGGAATATACAGGATGTCATACTACCACCTCTGTATGATACAGGAATGTACCGGTTGTCAGATATTACCTCTATACGATACAGGAATGTATAGGCTGTCATACTATTAACTTTGTACGATACAGGAACATATAGGCTGTCATACTTTTACGTCTCGATGCTACAGGAATGCACAAGCTGCCATACTATTACATCTGTATGATACAGGAATGTACTGGATGTTATACTATTACCTCTGTATGATACATGAACGTACAGGCTATCATACTATTACCTCTGTATGAAAAAGGAATGTACAGGCTGGCATACTATTACTCTGTATGATACAGGAACATACAAGCTTTCATACTATTACTTCTGTATGATACTGGAATGTACAAGCTGTCATACTATTATCTCTGTGTGATACAGGAATCTACAGGCTGTAATACCTTTATATTTGCATGATACAGGAATGTACAAGCTATCATAGTTTTGCCTCTGAATGATACAGGACTGTACATGCTGTCATATTATTACTTCTGAATGATACTGGAATGTACAGGCTGTCATCCTATTACCTCTGTATGATACAGGAATGTTCAGGTTGTCATACTATTACCTCTGTATGATACTGGAACGTACAAGCTGTCATCCTATTACCTCTGTATGATATTGGAACGTACAAGCTGTCATACTATTACCTCTGTATGATACAGGAATGTACAGGAATGTAGGGGCTCAGACACTATTACTTCTGTATGATACAGAAATGTACATGCTATCATAATATTATCTCTTTATGATAAAGGAATTTATAGGCTGTCATACTATTACATTTGTATGACACAAGAACATATAGACTGTCATACTACCTCTGTATGATAAAGGAATGTACAGACAATCATACTGTTACCTCTGTATGACACAAAAATGTATAGGGTATCATACTATTACCACTGTGTGATACACGATTACCTCTGTATGATACAGGGATGTACAGGACGACATACTACCACCTCTGTATGATACAGGAATGTACAGGTTGTCATATATTACCCCTGTACGATACAGGAACGTACAAGCTGTCATACTATTACCTCTGTATACAGGCTGTCATGCTATTACCTCTGCATGATACAGGAATGTACTGGTTGTCATATATTACCTCTGTATGATACAGGAATGCACAGGCTATCATACTACTACCTCTGTATGATACAAGAATGTACAGACTGTCATACTATTACCTCTGTAAGATACAGGAACATATAGGCTGTCATACTATTACCTCTGTATGATACAGGAAAATACATGCTGTCATACTGTTACCTTTGTATGATACAGGAACATACAAGCTGTGATACAATTACCTCTGTATGATACAGGAACGTACAGGCTGTCATTCTATTATCACTGTATGACACAGGAATGTACAGGTTGTCATATTATTACCTCTGTATTATAAAAGAATGTACAGGCTGTCATACTATTACTCTGTATGACACTGGAACATACAGGCTTTCATACTATTACTTCTGTATGATACTGGAATGTACAGGCTGTCATACTATTACCTCTGTATGATGCAGGAATTTACAGGCTGTCAAACTATTCCCTCTCTATGATACAGGAATGTACAGGTTATCATACTATTATCTCTGTACAATACAGGAATGTACAGGAATGTAGAGGCTCAGATACCATTACTTCTGTATCATACAGGAATGTACAGGCTGTCATATTATTACCTGCGTATGATACAGGAACATATAGCCTGTCATACTTTTACCTCTGTACGATACAGAAATGTATAGCTTTTCATACTCATATCTCTGTATGATACAGGAATGGTCAGGCTATCATACTATTACCAATGTATGACACAGGAATGTACAGGTTGTCATACTATTACCTCTGAATGATAAAAGAATTTACAGGCTGTCATACTATTATTCTGTATGATACAGGAACATACAGGCTTTCATACTATTACTTCTGTATGATACTGGAATGTACAGGCTGTCATACTATTACCTCTGTTTGATACAGGAATTTAAAGGCTGTCAAACTTTTACCTCTCTATGATACAGGAATGTACAGGTTGTCATACTATTACCTGTTTATGATACAGGAATGTACAAGCTGTGATACTATTACTTCTGTATGTTACAGAAATGTACAAGTTATAATATTATCTCTGTATGATACATGCTTATTTAGGCTGTCATACTATTACCACTGCATGATACAGGATTACTTCTGTATGATACAGGAATGTACAGGATGTCATACTATCACCTCTGTAAGATGTAAGATACAGGAATGTACAGGTTGCCATATATTACCTCTGTATGATACAAAAACATATAGGCTGTCATACTATTACTTCTGTATGATCGAGAAATTTACAAGCTATCATAATATTATCTCTGTATGATAAAGGAATGTATAGGCTGTCATCCTAATACATCTGTATGACACAAGAACATACAGACTCACACTACTACCTCTGAATGATAAAGGAATGTACAGGCTGTCATACTATTATTCTGTATGATACAGGAACATACAGGCTTTCATACTATTACTTCTGTATGATACTGGAATGTACAGGCTGTCATACTATTACCTCTGTTTGATACAGGAATTTAAAGGCTGTCAAACTTTTACCTCTCTATGATACAGGAATGTACAGGTTGTCATACTATTACCTGTTTATGATACAGGAATGTACAAGCTGTGATACTATTACTTCTGTATGTTACAGAAATATACAAGTTATAATATTATCTCTGTATGATACATGATTATTTAGGTTGTCATAATATTACCACTGCATGATACAGGATTACTTCTGTATGATACAGGAATGTACAGGATGTCATACTATCACCTCTGTAAGATGTAAGATACAGGAATGTACAGGTTGCCATATATTACCTCTGTATGATACAAAAACATATAGGCTGTCATACTATTACTTCTGTATGATCGAGAAATTTACAAGCTATCATAATATTATCTCTGTATGATAAAGGAATTTATAGGCTGTCATCCTAATACATCTGTATGACACAAGAACATACAGACTGTCACACTACTACCTCTGAATGATAAAGGATTGTACAGGCAATCACACTATTACCTCTGTATGATACACAAATGTATAGGCTGTCATACTATTACCACTGCATGATACAGGATTACTTCTGTATGATACAGGAATGCACAGGATGTCATACTACCACCTCTGTATGATGGAAGAATGTACAGGCTGTCACACTATTACCTTTGTATAATACAGCAATGTATAAGCTGTCATACTATTACCTCTGTATGACAAAGGAATGTACAGGCTGTCATACTTTTACCTCTGCATGATACAGGAATGGACAGGTTATCAAACTATTATCTCTGTATAATACAGGAATGTACAGGAATATAGAGGCTCAGATAATATTACTTCTGTATGAAACAGAAATGTACATGCTATCATAATATTATCTCTGTAAGATAAAGGAATTAATAGGCTGTCATAGTATTACATTTCTACGACACAAGAACATATAAGCTGTTATACTACTACCTCTGTATGATAAAGGAATGTGCAGGCAATCATACTGTTACCTCTGTATGATACAGGAATGTACAGGATGTCATACTAACACCTCTGTATGATACAGGAATGTACAGGTTGTCAGATATTACCTTTGTATGATACAGGAATGTATAGGCTGTCATACTATTAACTTTGTACGATATAGGAACCTATAGGCTGTCATAATTTTACCTCTGTATGCTACAGTAATGCACAAGCTATCATACTATTACATCTGTATGATACAGGAATTTACAGGCTGTCAACCTATTACCTCTTTATGATACAGGAATGTACAGGTTGTCATACTATTACCTCTGTATGATACAGGAATGTACATGCTGTCATACTATTACCTCTGTATGATACAGGAATGTACAGGCTGTCATACTATTACCTCTGTATACAGGCTGTCATACTATTACCTCTGTATGATACAGGAAAGTACATGCTGTCATACTATTACCTCTGTATGATACAGGAACATACAGGCTGTCATACTATTACCTCTGTATGATACAGGAATATACAGGCTGTCATACTATTACCTCTGTATACAGGCTGTCATACTATTACCTCTGTATGATACAGGAATATACACACTATCATACTATTAACTCTGTATACAGGCTGTCATACTATTAACTTTGTATGATACAGGAACGTATAGGCTGTCATACTTTTAACTCTGTATGGTACAGAAACGTATAGGCTGCCATACGTTTACATCTTTATGCTACAGGAATGCACAAGCTGTCATACTATTACATCTGTATGATACAGGAATGTACTGGTTGTTATACTATTACCTCTGTATGATACAGGAACATACAGGCTATCATACTATTACTTCTGTATGAAAAAGGAATGTACAGGCTTGCATACTATTACTCTGTATGATACAGGAACATACAGGCTTTCATACTATTACTTCTGTACGATACTGGAATGTACAAGCTGTCATACTATTACCTCTGTATGGTACAGGAATCTACAGGCTGTCATACTTTTATCTCTGCACGATACAGGAATGTACAAGCTATCATAGTTTTGCCTCTGTATTACACAGGACTTTACAGGCTGTCATACTATTACTTCTGAATGATACTGGAATGTACAGGCTGTCATCCTATTACCTCTGTATGGTACAAGAATGCTCAGGTTGTCATACTATTAACTCTGTATGATACTGAAATGTACAAGCTGTCATACTATTACCTCTGTATGATACAGGAATGTACAGGTTATCAAACTGTTATCTCTGTATAATACAGGAATGTACAGGAATGTAGAGGCTCAGTCACTATTACTTCTGTATTATACAGAAATGTACATGCTATCATAATATTATCTCTTTATAATAAAGGAATTTATAGGCTGTCATACTATTACATTTGTACGACACAAGAACATACAGACTGTCATACTACTACATCTGTATGATAAAGGAATGTACAGGCAATCATACTGTTACCTCTGTATAGCACAGAAATGTATAGGCTGTCATACTATTACCACTGTATGATACAGGATTACCTCTGTATGATACAGGAATGTAGAGGATGTCATAATATCACCTCTGCATGACACAGGAATGTATAGGCTGTCATACTATTAACTTTGTACGATACAGGAACATATAGGCTGTCATACCTTTACCTCTGTATGCTACGGAAACGTATAGGCTGCTATACTTTTACGTCTCGATGCTACAGGAATGCACAAGCTGCCATACTATTACATCTGTATGATACAGGAATGTACAGGATGTTATACTATTACCTCTGTATGATACAGGAACGTACAGGCTATCATACTATTACCTCTGTATGAAAAGGAATGTACAGGCTGGCATACTATTACTCTGTATGATACAGGAACATACAAGCTTTCATACTATTACTTCTGTATGATACTGTAATGTACAAGCTGTCATACTATTACCTCTGTGTGATACAGGAATCTACAGGCTGTAATACCTTTATATTTGCATGATACAGGAATGTACAAGCTATCATAGTTTTGCCTCTGAATGATACAGGACTGTACATGCTGTCATACTATTACTTCTGAATGATACTGGAATGTACAGGCTGTCATCCTATTACCTCTGTATGATACAGGAATGTTCAGGTTGTCATACTATTACCTCTGTATGATACTGGAACGTACAAGCTGTCATCCTATTACCTCTGTATGATATTGGAATGTACAAGCTGTCATACTATTACCTCTGTATGATACAGGAATGTACAGGAATGTAGGGGCTCATACACTATTACTTCTGTATGATACAGAAATGTACATGCTATCATAATATTATCTCTTTATGATAAAGGAATTTATAGGCTGTCATACTATTACATTTGTATGACACAAGAACATATAGACTGTCATACTACCTCTGTATGATAAAGGAATGTACAGACAATCATACTGTTACCTCTGTATGACACAAAAATGTATAGGGTATCATACTATTACCACTGTGTGATACACGATTACCTCTGTATGATACAGGGATGTACAGGATGACATACTACCACCTCTGTATGATACAGGAATGTACAGGTTGTCATATATTACCCCTGTATGATACAGGAACGTACAAGCTGTCATACTATTACCTCTGTATACAGGCTGTCATGCTATTACCTCTGCATGATACAGGAATGTACTGGTTGTCATATATTACCTCTGTATGATACAGGAATGCACAGGCTATCATACTACTACCTCTGTATGATACAAGAATGTACAGACTGTCATACTATTACCTCTGTAAGATACAGGAACATATAGGCTGTCATACTATTACCTCTGTATGATACAGGAAAATACATGCTGTCATACTATTACCTTTGTATGATACAGGAACATACAAGCTGTGATACAATTACCTCTGTATGATACAGGAACATACAGGCTGTCATTCTATTATCACTGTATGACACAGGAATGTACAGGTTGTCATATTATTACCTCTGTATTATAAAAGAATGTACAGGCTGTCATACTATTACTCTGTATGACACTGGAACATACAGGCTTTCATACTATTACTTCTGTATGATACTGGAATGTATAGGCTGTCATACTATTACCTCTGTATGATGCAGGAATTTACAGGCTGTCAAACTATTCCCTCTCTATGATACAGGAATGTACAGGTTATCATACTATTATCTCTGTACAATACAGGAATGTACAGGAATGTAGAGGCTCAGATACCATTACTTCTGTATGATACAGGAATGTACAGGCTGTCATATTATTACCTGCGTATGATACAGGAACATATAGCCTGTCATACTTTTACCTCTGTACGATACAGGAATGTATAGCTTTTCATACTCATATCTCTGTATGATACAGGAATGGTCAGGCTATCATACTATTACCAATGTATGACACAGGAATGTACAGGTTGTCATACTATTTTCTCTGAATGATAAAAGAATGTACAGGCTGTCATACTATTATTCTGTATGAAACAGGAACATACAGGCTTTCATACTATTACTTCTGTATGATACTGGAATGTACAGGCTGTCATACTATTACCTCTGTTTGATACAGGAATTTAAAGGCTATCAAACTATTACCTCTCTATGATACAGGAATGTACAGGTTGTCATACTATTACCTGTTTATGATACAGGAATGTACAAGCTGTGATACTATTACTTCTGTATGTTAGAGAAATGTACAAGTTATAATATTATCTCTGTATGATACATGATTATTTAGGCTGTCATACTATTACCACTGCATGATACAGGATTACTTCTGTATGATACAGGAATGTACAGGATGTCATACTATCACCTCTGTAAGATGTAAGATACAGGAATGTACAGGTTGCCGTATATTACCTCTGTATGATACAAAAACATATAGGCTGTCATACTATTACTTCTGTATGATTGAGAAATTTACAAGCTATCATAATATTATCTCTGTATGATAAAGGAATTTATAGGCTGTCATCCTAATACATCTGTATGACACAAGAACATACAGACTGTCACACTACTACCTCTGAATGATAAAGGAATGTACAGGCAATCACACTATTACCTCTGTATGATACACAAATGTATAGGCTGTCATACTTTTACCACTGCATGATACAGGATTACTTCTGCATGATACAGGAATGTACAGGATGTCATACTACCACCTCTGTATGATGGAAGAATGTACAGGCTGTCACACTATTACCTTTGTATAATACAGCAATGTATAAGCTGTCATACTATTACCTCTGTATGACAAAGGAATGTACAGGCTGTCATACTTTTACCTCTGCATGATACAGGAATGGACAGGTTATCAAACTATTATCTCTGTATAATACAGGAATGTACAGGAATATAGAGGCTCAGATAATATTACTTCTGTATGAAACAGAAATGTACATGCTATCATAATATTATCTCTGTAAGATAAAGGAATTAATAGGCTGTCATAGTATTACATTTCTACGACACAAGAACATATAAGCTGTCATACTACTACCTCTGTATGATAAAGGAATGTGCAGGCAATCATACTGTTACCTCTGTATGATACAGGAATGTACAGGATGTCATACTAACACCTCTGTATGATACAGGAATGTACAGGTTGTCAGATATTACCTTTGTATGATACAGGAATGTATAGGCTGTCATACTATTAACTTTGTACGATATAGGAACCTATAGGCTGTCATAATTTTACCTCTGTATGCTACAGTAATGCACAAGCTATCATACTATTACATCTGTATGATACAGGAATTTACAGGCTGTCAACCTATTACCTCTTTATGATACAGGAATGTACAGGTTGTCATACTATTACCTCTGTATGATACAGGAATGTACATGCTGTCATACTATTACCTCTGTATGATACAGGAATGTACAGGCTGTCATACTATTACCTCTGTATACAGGCTGTCATACTATTACCTCTGTATGATACAGGAAAGTACATGCTATCATACTATTACCTCTGTATGATACAGGAACATACAGGCTGTCATACTATTACCTCTGTATGATACAGGAATATACAGGCTGTCATACTTTTAACTCTGTATGGTACAGAAACGTATAGGCTGCCATACGTTTACATCTTTATGCTACAGGAATGCACAAGCTGTCATACTATTACATCTGTATGATACAGGAATAGGTTCATAGGTTCATAGGTTCATACTAGGCTATCTGCCCGAGGGCATTTATAAGCCTAGCTTATAGTTTTGTGGCTTACGCCACCCCTTTAGTTTGGAGAAACTATGCCCATTATTTTGCTGTGCCTCTGTCGAGCAGTGACACTGAGGTAACCCTTGGGGTGTATCTGCGATCTCCCATCCATTGGTCAAGATTCCTCTTGAACAAGGCCAGCGAGGTGCTCTGCCTCACATAAACCGGGATTTTGTTCCACAGCATAGGGAGTCTTTGGGTGATGAATCTATCCCTCCAGCATGTCCTATTAATAACCGTGTCGAGGTTTAAGTCTCCGCCTTGTGGCTCTGAGGGATCTAGATTTTTTGAGATGAAGCATGTTCATCAAATCTGGGTTTGACATGGCCTTGTATATCAGGCATAGGTCACCTCTGAGCAAGCAGTAAGCAACTGAATATAACTGGAGATCTTTCAGTCGGGCAGCATAAGACAGATTTTTGAGACCCTTTATCCTTTTGGTGAGGAACTTTTGTGGCCTCTCCAGCTGCTGCAAGTGTCGGGTCAGATACATTCCGAATGGGGCATTGTACTCGATCATTGGTCTGATGAGTGATGAGTATAGGGAGACTATGACTTCCCTTGATCTAGATGTGAATCCCTTCATGATAAGGTGGGCAATGTAGAAGGTCTTCCTAACTACTTTAGCAATATGAGTGTCGAATGAAAGGCTACTGTCAACCTGGGTTCCCAGGTCCGTAATAACTTCTTCTGTGTTCAGGGGATTGCCACCTATATGGTAGCTAGGGGTAACCTTATTTTTCCCGAAGGGTATGACTATGCATTTCTTGGCATTTAACTTTAGGCCATGGCTCTGGCACCAGTTATCCGTTTCTGTGAGACCCTTCTGAAGGATATCTGTGTCGGATGTGTTTTCAACTACGGCGCCCAGTTTGCAGTCATCTGCAAACTTTGTCAGCCATAACCCTCCTGTGTTTGCTTGTACTTCAGAAAAGTAGATGCCAAACAAGAGTGGGCCCAGGACTGAGCCCTGTGAGACACCACTTGTGACAGGCTTTGAGTCTGACATGGCGCCAGCAACTCTGACCCTGTGGGTTCTGTCACTCAGCCAGTTTGCAACCCATCTTGTAATGTATGGGTTTACATTTAAGTTGATGAGTTTTTCAATGATACCCGAGTGAGGTACTGGTTGTTATACTATTACCTCTGTATGATACAGGAACATACAGGCTATCATACTATTACTTCTGTATGAAAAAGGAATGTACAGGCTTGCATACTATTACTCTGTATGATACAGGAACATACAGGCTTTCATACTATTACTTCTGTACGATACTGGAATGTACAAGCTGTCATACTATTACCTCTGTATGGTACAGGAATCTACAGGCTGTCATACTTTTATCTCTGCACGATACAGGAATGTACAAGCTATCATAGTTTTGCCTCTGTATTACACAGGACTTTACAGGCTGTCATACTATTACTTCTGAATGATACTGGAATGTACAGGCTGTCATCCTATTACCTCTGTATGGTACAAGAATGCTCAGGTTGTCATACTATTAACTCTGTATGATACTGAAATGTACAAGCTGTCATACTATTACCTCTGTATGATACAGGAATGTACAGGTTATCAAACTGTTATCTCTGTATAATACAGGAATGTACAGGAATGTAGAGGCTCAGACACTATTACTTCTGTATTATACAGAAATGTACATGCTATCATAATATTATCTCTTTATAATAAAGGAATTTATAGGCTGTCATACTATTACATTTGTACGACACAAGAACATACAGACTGTCATACTACTACGTCTGTATGATAAAGGAATGTACAGGCAATCATACTGTTACCTCTGTATGGCACAGAAATGTATAGGCTGTCATACTATTACCACTGTATGATACAGGATTACCTCTGTATGATACAGGAATGTAGAGGATGTCATACTATCACCTCTGCATGACACAGGAATGTACAGGTTGTCATACATTACCTCTGTATGATACAGGAACGTACAGGCTGTCATACTATTACCTCTGTATGATACAGGAATGTACAGGTTGTCATACTATTACCTCTGCATACAGGCTGCCATACTATTACCTCTGTATAATACAGGAACATACTATTACTTCTGTATGATACAGGAATGTACAGGCTGTCATACTATTACCTCTGTATACTGGCTGTCATACTATTACCTCTGTATGATATAGGAATGTACACACTGTCGTACTATTACCTCTGTATACAGGCTGTCATACTATTACCTCTGTATGATACAGGAATGTACAGGCTGTCATACTATTACCTCTGTATACAAGCTGTGGTGGTACCTTTTGAATAGCTTTCATATCCATGAGTGCTGTAATTTGTTTTTGAGCCTCTGCCCATTGATTTGGTGGCAGATTTGGCATTCCTTTTAACCTTGGCAGAGTGTGAAAGTGGAACATGTAACCTTGAGATACAATGTTGAGACCCCATTTGTCTTTGGTGATCATATGCCAATTGTGATAGAAAAGTGCCAGTTTTCCTCCTAAGGGGGCTGCCAAGAGAGAGCTGTTTGGCAGCTGTAGTGGGAAGTCATTGGGGCTGCTTTTTATATGGTTGGAGCCTGTCTTCCCCTTCTTTCTGGCCTGATGCAACCCATTGTCGAGGCCTGTAAAGACCTTGTGGTTGACCTCTACCTCTTGGACGTCTGTATCTGTCCCTTTGAGGTCTGTCTGTAACTGGAAAGGACCAATTCTTAGTTGGCCAATTTCTGCTAAATCGAGGAGGCTGAAAGTACAGTTTTGTACCTACCATAAATGTAGATGTTCGAGTGCTAATACAGCTGCAGTAATCACATATGGGTTCTCTGCCATCAGGCGGGTCCTCGGTCGGCCGAATTCCAAAGTCTTGGTCCGGCGTCGGTTGTTGTCACTTTCTTTCCTGACGTCAGTGTGACAGGGGTATATAAGACACAGCCAACGCCATATTCTTCAGTCTTTCTTGCCCCAGATGTCAGGTGCCCCCAGAAGGAAGGCAATACATAAATTATATATATATAAATATATATACAAGAAATGCAATGTAATCAAAAAACAGTAATTGCAAGCAAATACACCATAGGAGGATAACCCAAATTAGGTTGTAAGAGGAGGTGTTAGCCACTAGTCCTTTACCAAGAGGGGAAGGAGGGAGGGAAACCTGTACTGCAGCTGTATTAGCACTCGAACATCTACATTTATGGTAGGTACAAAACTGTACTATGTTCATCGTGCATACAGCTGCAGTAATCACACATGGGTAGAATCCCAAAGCTACGCACAGGGTGGTAGGCACTAGGTGGAACTGGGTTCAGCCAGAATGCCCTGCAACACAGCAGTGGCAAAGCCTGCTCTAGTTTTGGAATATAAAGGCAGGTGGTAGTGTTTTGTGAAGGTATGTACAGAACTCCAAGTGGCAGCCTCCAAAATATCTTTGGTAGGAACTCCTCTAAGGAAGGCTGTAGAGGTAGCTGTGGCCCTGGTGGAGTGGGATCTGATGCCAGTAGGGACAAATTTCCCATGATAGGAGTAACAAAACCGTATGCAGTGGCCTATCCATTTTGAAATTGTCTGTTTGGTAATAGGCTTCCCTTGAGCTCCTACAGCATAGGACACAAAAAGTTGTTCTGATTTCCTGAAAGGCTTTGTTCTGTCCAAATAATAACGTAGCTGTCTATGGATGTCTAAGGAGTGTAGCAGCCCTTCCCCTTTGTTTTGAGGATTGGGGTAAAAGGTAGGTAAGTGAATGGCTTGATTTAAAGCTACCCTGGATACCACTTTAGGCATAAATGATGGGTTGGTACGAAGGGTAACCCTGTCCTGATGGAAGATGAGAAAGGGCTGTACAGCCATGAGGGCTTGCAGTTCTGAAACCCTACGAGCTGAGGTTATGGCCAGAAGGAAAGCTGTTTTCCAGGACAAATATTGCAAATCTGTTGAGGCAGCTGGTTCAAAGGGAGGCAATGTTAATTCTTCTAGAATGTAATTAAGATCCCAGGCTGGCACTGGTTGTTTCCTTGGTGGTCTTATATTCTTAGCCCCTCTGAGAAACTGTCTTAAGAGTGGGTGAGAGAATAACGGTGGATCCGTGTTGAATTCTGCAGAAATGGCTGAGGCATGGATTTTTATGGAGGAAAATGAAAGTCCACTGTTCAGCAGCTTAGCTAGATACTGTAATACCTGAGGCAAATTCAGTTTCCTAGGGTCCTGGCCTTTTTTCTCATTCCAAGAGCAAAACCGTTTCCATTTTGCGGAGTAAGCCTTTCTAGTAGATGGCCTTCTGGCCTCCAAAATGACATCCTGGGAGTAGGGTCTGTTGTGGTGTTAAGGAATTTTCCATGCAGCGAGATTGAGGGTTTTCAGCTGACTGTGAAGAATTATGTAGCTGTGCTGAGTCAGCAGAAGAGGCATTAGAGGTAGGGGCCAGGGAGGAGTATGTGTTAGGCTCCTCGGGAGTGGGTACCAGTGCTGTCTTGGCCAGTCTGGAGCAATCAGTATCATCTTCGGTCTGTCTGCTCTTGCTTTCAAGAGCACCTTGGGCAGAAGAGGCAGAGGTGGGAAAGCGTAAACTGTCCATGCTGTCCAACTGAATGAAAGGGCGCCCACTCTCCAGGCCTTTGGATGAAAGGTCCTTGAACTTTTCCAATTGATGATTCCTGTGGGAGGTGAAGAGATCTATGTCTGGCCTCCCCCACGCTTGGATTATCCTTGTAAACACTTGAGGATGCAACTTCCATTCATGTGGATTTGTCATATTTCTGCTTAGATTGTCTGCCAGCGTGTTTTCCAACCCTGGCAAGTACTGTGCTTGAAGCTCGATTTGCCATTCCAGAGCCAAGTTTCAAAGTGTCATAGCTAGTCTGCACAGGGGGTATGAATGTGTTCCTCCTTGTTTGTTTATGTACCACATTACTGTGCTGTTGTCTGTTCTTATCAATAATTGTCCTGGATGCAGGATGTCCTTGAATGCTGTAATTGCATTTATCACTGCTAGCATTTCTTTCTGATTGATGTGAAGGTGCTTTTCCTTTTGGGACCATTTGCCCTGAATGCACCTGCCAGTCATGTGCGCCCCCCAGGCGTAATCTGAAGCGTCTGTTGTGATGACTTGATTTGCTTGAGGTTTGCAGAATGGGAGACCTGTGTTTGTATGACATGCTTGGGCCCACCATAGAAATTCCTTTTGCAAACATGGAATTATTGGTATTACTGTTTCCAAACTGTGGCTGTGTTGAGACCATAGGTTTTTTAGGTACCATTGAAGTTTCCTCATATGCAACTTTGCACATGGGATTAAAAGAATGCAAGATGCCATGAAGCCCAGAGCCTGCAGGATTTTCCTTGCAGTAAGCCTGGTACAATTTGCTAGTATTTTGAAGTACTGAGTTAGTTTCCCATGTTTTTCTGGCATAAGATAGGCCATCTGGGTGTTTGTGTCCAAGTTGGCACCCAGGAAAGTTATTTTCTGAGATGGTGTTAGCCTGGATTTCTCTTTGTTGATTGTGTATCCCAGAGAATTCAGTAACCGTGTTGCATAAGCCAGATGTTCCAGAAGTATGTGCTTGCTGTCCGCTTGGATCAGGCAGTCGTCCAAATAAGGGTAAATTTGTATCCCTTGAAGTCTGCAGTAGGCAATTACTGATGCCAGGCATTTCATGAATACTCTGGGCGCAGTAGATAAGCCAAAGGGCAATGCAGAGAATTGATAGTGGATTGAACCTGCAAGAAATCTGAGGTATCTTCTGCAACTTTGTCTGATTGGGACATGCAGGTATGCCTCCTTGAGGTCCAATGTTACCAGCCAAACTCCTTGCCCAGCATGGGAAGAAGCTGCTGTAATGTGAGCATCTTGAATTTTGGTACGAGTAAGAATGTGTTTAGGATGGATAAGTCCAAAATGGGTCTCCAGTCGGTTCCTTTCCTTGGTACCAGAAATAGCCTGGAATAAAAACCTTGACCTTGTTCGTGAGTAGGTACCTCTTGACTAGCTTTCATGTCTATGAGCTTTGAAATTTGTAGTTGTGCCTCTGCCCTTTGATTGTGTGGCAGGTTTGGCATGCCTCTCATTTTTGGAAGGGTGTGAAAATGAAATCTGTAGCCTCTGCTTATAACGTCCAGGATCCATTTTTCTGTTGTGACAATATGCCAATGTCTTGTAAATAATGCCAGCTTTCCTCCCAAGGGTGCTGCCAGCTGAGACTTGCTTGGCATGAAAAGGAGGAAGTCATTGGGTTTGTTTTCTGTATTGTTGTGCACTGTCTTCGCCACCTCTTGGTGCTGGAGTTTGCCATTGTCTGCCTCTATATGATCCCTGAGATTGTCCTCTGCCCCTTGTTCGCCTGTATCTACCTCTTTGGGGCTTGTCCGTGGCTGGAAAGGACCAGTTTTTTGAAGGCCAATTTCTGCTAAAACGAGGTGGTTGTACCTGTAGAAAAGCCTTGACAGTTTGCATAGATTTAGCTTTTTCTTCCATTTTCCGTAGTATCTCCTCAGCATTATTACCAAATAGTACATCCTTTTGTAAAGGAGCATCTAGTAGTTTAGCTTTAACATGATCAGGCAAGCTTTGCCCCTAAGCCAGGCATGTCTACGAATGACTGATCCTGTAACAGCAGCTCTACTTGAGGCCTCTAAGGCATCATAGCCACATTGTAAGGTGTGTTTACCCACTTGTTCTGCACTATGCATCATATCCTGCAATTCCTTCAAATCTGGTTGTTCAGGTTGAGACATTTTATTTCTTAATTGTGATAACAGAAACTGCTGATATTTAAGCATATGGAACTGACAATTTAAGGCCCTCATGGCTAGGGTGGCCGAGGTGTATACCTTTTTCCCCACCTTTCTAAGGATCTAGATTCTTTCGGAAGGTAGTGGATTCTTGGCAGTAGAGGCCTTCATCCCCTTGGGGCCTTGAGAAATGGTTTCAGGGTCAGCATTATGGCTTTTGAAAAGAAATTGGTGAGAGTTAGGAACTCTGTAGTACCTATCAGGTTTGACAGGGGCAGGAGGCAGGGAATCCGGATTAAGACAAGCCTCCGAGTAAACATCATCCAGTATGTCCAAGACAGGAGGAATAGCCAGAGGTCTGTGTTGAGGTAACAAAAGAAATTCCCTAAGCCTTTTCTTGGAATCAGAAAAGTCTTGGCCTTCCCAATGGAAGTGTTCCCTCAAAGTGTGCAAGGTTTCCCCAAAAGAAAAATCCTCTGGGGGAGATACAGAAGGAATGGACTGTTCTGCATCAGAATCTTCATAAGGGGAGTACGAGTGTTCCTCTACATCAGAATGTTCTGAGAAAATGGAACCCTGTTCAGAAGAGAGAGAATCTTCCTCCACTCTGGGTCTCTTGTCTGGAGGGGGTTGGGAACCCCTGATAAGGGTAATTAAATCCTCAGCCATTTTAAGCATCTGCTTTTTAGGCATGGGGCCTGGAGATGGGCCCTGTGCAACAGGCCTCTTGGGATGCATGGCTGATTTGGACTTAGTAAAGGCCTTAATGGAAAAGGAAGATGAGGGTCTAAAGACACCCTGGGTGGAAGTGGACCTGTCCACATTAGGAGGCTCAACACTCACAGTGGCTTCGGTGGTTGAAGTCTGAGTAAGGGCCGAGGTACCTGCGGTCTCGGTTACAGAAGACACCGCCAAGGAAGTGTCGTCGGTAGTCAGGGACTGCATAGGCGTCTCGCTGAGAACCGGACCATGTGCAGCCGGTTTTGGCGTGGTGTCGGTGGAGACCGCGGGCCTCGCGTGTCGGTCCTTGTCCTTGCGTTTTTTGGACAAAACGGTAGTCGGAGTCTCCAACGACATTTTATAATCAAAGGCTTTACCAAAATAGTGTTGGGCGAACTCCGCCCGACGCTTAATAGTGCGCTTATTGAAAGTAGCGCAAAAGCGATAGCCCGAGACGTCGTGGTCTGGGCCTAAACAAGGTATGCAGAGGGAATGGAAATCCTTATGCGGTATTTGCTTCCCACAAGAAATACAATTGTTAACTTTGTCTGACATCGGTCTGAGGCAAGAAAAGTTTCCTCAACGGGGTACTTAGCTTTAATGAAGACTTCGGTTTCCAATTTTTTGTAAATTCAGGAGCTGGCCGACCGGCACTTGCGAACTGCTTCTGCTTCGGGCACCGTGCGGCAAAAAAGACTGAAGAATATGCATCGGCTGTGTCTTATATACCCCTGTCGCGCTGACGTCAGGAAAGAAAGCGACAACAACCGATGCCGGTCCAAGACTTTGGAATTCGGCCGACCGAGGACCTGCCTGACGGCAGAGAACCCATATGTGATTACTGCAGCTGTATGCACGATGAACATCCTGTAAGAAATCCTTCACCGTTTGCATAGATTTTGCCTTATCCTCCATTTTCTTTAATACCTCTTCTGCCTTAACTCCAAATAACACATCCTGCTGCAAAGGTGCATCCAATAATTTTGCTTTAACATGATCTGGTAATATATGTTCTTTTAACCAAGCATGTCTTCTAATGACAGAGCCTGTAACTGCTGCTCTACAGGAGGCCTCTAAAGAATCAAAACCACATTGCAAAGTATGTTTTCCCACTTGTTCAGCTGCATGCAATAAATCCTGCATTTCTTTAAAATTAGGAGGATCTGAATCTGGAAGCATTTTTTTGTTTCAACTGAGACATCAAAAATTGCTGATATTTTAGCATGTGAAACTGGCAATTTAAGGCTCTCATTGCTAAAGTTGCAGACGTATATACTTTCTTTCCCCATCTGTCTAATGTTCTAGAATCTCTGTCAGAGGAACTGGATTCTTGGCTGATGAGGCCTTAACCCCTTTGGGTCCCTGAGAAATAGTTTCAGGGTCAGCAACAGGGCTTTTAAACAGAAATTTGTGTGAATCAGGGACTCTGTAGTATCTGTCAGGTTTAACTGGGGCTGGAGGTAAGGAATCAGGATTTAAGCTGGATTCAGTATACACATCATCCACAATCTCTAACACTGGTGGAATAGCAAGGGGTCTGTGTTGAGGTAATAAAAGGAAGTCTCTGAGCCTTTTCTTGGATTCTGAGTATTCCTGGCCTTCCCAATGGAAATGCTCCCTCATGGTATGTAAGGTTTCCCCAAAGGAGTAGTCCTCAGGTGGAGAGGCTGATGGAATTGACTCCTCAGCATCAGAATCCTCATAAGGGGGTAAAGAATATCCTAGGTCTGAGGATGAATCTGAAGAGATGGAGACCTGGTTGGATGAGTCATAGTCTGCATTCTGTCTAGGCCTTTTATCAGGAGGGGGATGGAACCCCCTGATCAGAGTGATTAGGTCTTCGGCCATTTTGAGCATTTGTTTCTTAGGCATGGAGGCCTGTCCTGGAGAACGCTGTATTTGTTTCTTTGTTTTTAAAGGAGGCTTAGACTTAGCAGAGTAGGTCTGAAAACACCCTCTGAAGCTGCGGGTAGCTCAGCTACTCCAGATCCCTCTGAAGGGTTAGTTTCGGAAGGCTGAATAACTTGTGCAGCCAAAGGCCCAGCCATCTCCACATGGGAATCAGAGGTGGCCTGAGGTTCTACAGAACCAGTCATCAGGGGCTGCGAAGGCACCTCGTTGAAAACCGGAGAACCGGCGACTGGCCTAGAAGAGGCTTCATCGTTAGTTTTGGGCCTCGGATGCCTATCCTTGTCTTTGCGCTTTTTATGTATTCCGGTCGTCAGAAGTTCCGACGGCATGGTATAATTCAATTTTCTACCAAAATAATGTCGGGCAAAATCAAACTGACGTTTAATAGTGCGCTTGTTAAACCTAGAACAAAACCGACAACCAGTGACGTTGTGGTTTGGGCCTAGGCATGGGATGCAATAAGAATGGAAATCCTTATGAGGTATTTGCTTCCCAAAAGAAATACAGTCATTAACTTTTACTGACATTGGTCTGAGGCAAGAAAAAGTTTCCCCAACGGGGTACTTAGCTTTGTAAAAGACTTCGGTTCTGGATTCGGAATGAAAATCTCAGGAGACGTCCGACCGGCACTTGCGAACTGCTTTTGCTTCGGGCACCGCGCGGCAAGAAAGACTGAAGAAAATGGCGTCGGCTGCATCTTATATACCCCTGTCGCACTGACGTCAGGGAGGAGGAGGCAACAGCAACCGACGCCGGACCAAGACTTTGGAACTCAGGCCGACTGAGGAACCGCCTGATGGCAGGATAACCCAAGTGTAATGACTGCAGCAGTGTAACACAATGAACATCGTACAGGCTGTCATACTATTACTTCTGTATGATACAGGAAAGTACAGGCTGTCATACTATTACCTCTGTATGATACAGGGATGTACAGGCTGTCATACTATTACCTCTGTTTGATGCAGGAATATATATGCTGTCATACTATTACCTTTGTATGGTACAGGAATGTAGAGGTTGTCATACTATTACCTTTGTATAATACAGGAATGTATAGACTGTCAAACTATTACCTCTGTATGATACAGGAACGTACACAGGCTGTTATACTATTACCTGTGTATGATACAGAAACATACAGACTGTCATACTATTACCTCTGTATGATACAAGAATGTACAGGTTGTCATACTATTACCTCTGTATGATACAAGGATGTACAGGCTGTCATAATATTACTTCTCTATTATACAGGAAAGTACAGGCTTTCATACTATTACCTCTGCATGATACAGGAATGTACAAGTTGTCATACTATTACCTCTGTATGACACAGGAATGTACAGGTTCACATACTATTACCTCTGTATGAAACAGTAATGTACACGCTGTCATGCTATTATCTCTGTATGATACAGGAATATACAGGTTGTCATAATATTACCTGTGTATGATAGAGGAATTTGTAGGCTGTCAAACTATTATTACATCTGTATGATACAAGAATGTACAGATTGTCATATTATTACCTCAGTATGATAAAGGAATGTACAGGTTGTCATATATTACCTGTGTATGATACAGGAATGTATAGGCTGTCATAATTTTAACTCTGTATAATAAAGGAACATATACACTGTCATACTATTACATCTATATCATACAGGAACGTATAGGCTGTCATACTTTTACCTTTGTGTGACACAGGAATGTACAGGCTGTCATAATATTACCTCTGCATGATAAAGGAACGCACAGGCTCTCATGCTATTACCTCTGTATGATACAGGAAGATGCAGGCTGTCATATTATTACCTCTGTATGATACAGGAATGTACATGCTGTCATACTATTACTTCTGTATTATACAGGAATGTACAAGCTAACATACTATTACTTCTGTATGATACAGGAATGTACAGGCTGTCATATTATTACCACTTTATGATAAAGGAATGTACAGGTTGTCATACTATTACATTTGTACGATACAGGAACGTATTTATTACCTATGTTTGATACAGGATTATATAGACTGTCATAGTAGTACCTCTGTATGACACAGGAACGTATATGCTGTCATACTATTACCTCTGTATGATACAGGAACATACAGGCTGTCATAGTATTACCTCTGTATGATACAGGAACGTATAGGCTGTCATAGTATTACCTCTGTATGATATAGGAACATACAGGCTGTCATACTATAACCTCTGTATGATACAGGAATGTACAGGCTGTCATAATATTGCCTCTGTATGATACAGGAATGTACAGGCTGCCATACTATTACCTCTGCATGATACAGGAATGTACAGGCTGTCATACTATAACCTCTGTATGATACAGGAATGTACAGGCTGTCATACAATTACATCTGTATGATACAGGAATGTACAGGCTGTCATACTATTACCTCTGTATGATACAGGAATGTACAGGCTGTCATACTATTACCTCTCTATGATACAGGAATGTACAGGCTGCCATACTATTACCTCTTTATGACATAGGAATGTACAGGCTGTCATGCTATTACCTCTGTATGATACAGGAATGTATAGGCTGTCATACTATTACCTCTGTATGATACAGGAACGTATAAGCTGTCATATGTTTACCTCTGTATGATACAGGAACGTACAGGCTGTCATGCTATTACTTCTGTATGATATAGGAATGTACAAGCTGTCATACTATTATATCTGTATGATACGGGAATGTACAAGCTGTCATACTATTACCTCTATATGATACAAGAACGTAGAGGCTGTCATACTATTACCTCTGTATGATACAGGAATGTACAGGTCCTCATAGTATTATCTCTGTATGATACAGGAATGTACAGGTTGTCATATATTACCTCTGTATGATACAGGAATGTATAGACTGTCATACTATTACCTCTGTATGATACAGGAACGTATAGGCTGTCATACTTTTACCTCTGTATGATACAGGAATATATAGGCTGTCATACTATTACCTCTGTATGATACAGCACGTATAGGCTGTCATACTATTACCTCTATATGATACAGGAATGTACAGGCTGTCATATGATTACCTCTGTACGATACAGGAATGTATAGGCTGTCATACTATTACCTCTGTATGATCAGCACGTATAGGCTGTCATACTATTACCTCTGTATGATACAGGAATGGACAGGCTGTCATACTATTTACTTTGCTTTGCAACAATAGCCTCCCACTCCCTTAGTATTAGCCTTTGAGTCCAGATTCTGCCATTCACTATGTGAAGAACACACATCTCTGTCCAGTACTCTGTCCATGTACTAAGAGTTGTGTGATTCTGTCTATGAATCACAAGGTTGTCAGTGGCATGGACTGCCTGAGTACCATGTTGCTTTTAGGACATTTGTGACTTTCTCTATCCCAATAATAATAAATGTTTAAAAGTATACTTAAGTATACATTACGAAAACAAAAGCTGCTTTATAACTATAGCAAACATATTGTGCAAAAAGCGGTGAGATTCATGCCAGAACCTGTATTAATGTCAGTACCAGAACACCATGCTGTAAGACAGATTAGCAAATTGTCACTGACTAAGTCTCAGTGATCATGATGCATTCCCCTATAAATGAAATACTCATCTAGCTTCTAATTGGACCTATCCTTGCAATGACCTCTTCTCTCAAGTCAATCCCTTTTCTACCATTTCCCACTACAACAAACAGCAGAATGCGTCCTTATTGTACACGCTAAGAATGGCTGTATCTGTCTCTGGACTTTAAAACAACAAGTATGCAAACCACAGACTTCCATAATGTAGGAGCTCATCAACAAAGAAATCAAAAACTTAGTCCTTCTAAAATGAATCCAGTAGCTGTGCATGATTCCTGAGGATTGTGGCTGGCTTAGCAGTCACTTATACTCCACGAAAACCTGGTGTACATGTGGTACAGCTTGTCATACATAGCATGTAATATATATGAAGCATGACGGGGTGTCACTGCGTCCAGTATAAAATGTTCATAGCTGGAAGCATGGAATCCAGGACATAATATCAAAAGCATGCACACCAGGTTCCCACTTAATATAAAACATTTATTTAATGATCTCCTATACTGAAAACCCATGTCATCCAAAAGTGACATATTTTGAAATGATCGCTTTTGTAACCAGTAACCTCACACAGTCAGTTTAAAATAAACACATGGATGAACAGACAGGCTGAATAGCTGGATCCCACCCTCATTTCTGCTACAGGAATAGGAAGTCACTTAAAAGAATGTTGTGTTATCCAACCAAGTCTGCAGTGAATCCCAGGGAAGGTGAGGTATATGGAACATGAAAGTGTGGGAGCTGCAATTTTTGCTCATTTGTAGATGAACCATATGTACATCCAGACACTCACAAGCAGTTTTGGTTTCACACTCAAGGTGACTGCAATAGTAAAAACTTGACATACCTTGCACACTGTTTGAACTACAAAGTTTTTTTTTATGTTGGAAAGATAAACCATAGGCTCCATGAACATATTAGAGATCACTTGCATTGTACAAGAAAGAATAATCCCTCAAGTGCAGTAGCAAAACATATGTTGGAGTTTGAGGGATATACTTTTAAGTTTTTGATTATAGAGAATATGAAAGTAAGTAAGCAGTTAGGGGACACAGTTAATGACATTGTGAGAGCTGAACTCCAACAGATTTTTAAACTATGAGCCAATAAAGGCTGTGGTTTAAACGATCAAGTCCCCCTTAAGCCAGTCTTGAAGGGTAGGAGGCTGAAGTGCTGATATCTGTCTGTGTCCTTTTAAGAAGTGTTTTAACTAATTATGGCTACTATGTTACAATGTATGCATGGGATGCAATTGGAGAGTTTTTAGAGTGATGTCATTACTATAATAATCACTGTTTGAAACTTGATTTTACTGTGGTCTGATGAAGCTAGTATAACTAGTGAAAGCACTTTCCTATTTGTTACTTGCACTTGGATTATTCATTTTTGAATAAAAGCCTGGATTTTATTTCTATTTTTGTTCCTGCTGTGTCATTCTCAAGTCCAAGTGCCATGTTTCAGTGCAGGTACATACACATTTTTTACTGGATTTTTTGCTGTTTTGCACTGTTAATTCTTTGGGGGGGGGGTCTGTTCTCTTCACTGTTAAAATAAATCAAATCAAATCAAACATTTTTATTGCGGCAAACCCCTCAGCACCCCCATATGTCCCCCTCCTCTGTGCTTTGATCTGCAATAAAACAATACATTTAGCCAGTTCAAACAGACCCAAGTACAGTAAACTCTCAGTTAACCGGAACTCAAGCAACCAGAAAAAAAAAAATCGAAGAATTATACTACAATTTTCATGTGTTGCACTTTCTGTCCCACCCCCCGCCACAGAATCATACCTTATGTTTTTAGAGTTTTAATGTTTTAAAAAGGAAGATAGAAATAAATTCCCTCTCTCCCCAACCTAAGCACAAGTCAAACCGAACAAATAGTATAGAGTACAGTATTAGTCAGGCCCATTTTTAGTAATAACTCTCAAGCAACCAGAAGCTACAGTTATATGGCATCTACCAATCCCCATGGGTGCCGGTTAACGAGAGTTTACTGTACATCTCAGTGACTGGGATAATTAACTGTCAGCAGCACTTGATTGATTCACCAATTGACTACATTTGTT
Source organism: Protopterus annectens (assembly GCF_019279795.1). Classification (NCBI taxonomy): domain Eukaryota; kingdom Metazoa; phylum Chordata; order Ceratodontiformes; family Protopteridae; genus Protopterus; species Protopterus annectens. Next base: position 1,781,035,703 of record NC_056735.1, read on the forward strand.
TACCGGGAAAATGTTCCTGAGTAAATGCCCATTTTTAGTGGACGATTAAGGAGAAAAACTCCATACTTACAAAGTCTTGTGAATTACAAGCTGTAAAACATATACACAATAAGTTCAATACTTACATACATAAAGACATGAGTTGCAAAAAGTGGGAGATGTCGATACAGATAAACAGGAAGAGTTAAGTGGACAATTAGAAAGTAAGTTGAGGATTGTGAAGAGATATATTTATGCAGAATAGTAAAAGATCAAAGGATTAGTATGAACAGACAATAGGAGGAGAAAAGAAGCTATGGAAGAAAAGATAAGCAGAGTATTAATATGAAAGGGGTAGAAGTGATGTAAACAGTAGAAAACAGACTGAAGTAAGAGAGGAGGTTATTTACAAGGACAAATCCCGTTCAAGGTAGGTGAGTCTTTATGCAGAAAGCTAGCATGATCAGAGAGGTTCAGTCAGTGAAAATTTGCTGATCGGTCTCACAGCAAGGTGTTATGATACTGACACCCTAACATGCATGTTAATAGTTGCATAGAGGCAGCTGTACCCACCAGGAAAAAGTACAGAGCTAACTCAAAAAAAAAAAAAAAAAAGCCACCCTGGAGGAATCACAACATCAATAGGCTCTACAATGCAAGTAAGAAAATCATGGCAGATATTAAGAGGTGTATTACCCAACAATAAAAGCACTCTCATCAAATTAAACAAACAGTTCAAGGGAAAAAAAATCTACTAAACAAATTTGGCCTCCCAGGACAAGGACAACCAGAAGGCATTACTTAGCTATTTCTACAACCTCAAAGGCAATACACAATTGTGTACAGAGTTCCTTGTTAACAGAGCCACCTATACTGAGCCAGAAGATTATAGTAAACCTACTGGCAGACAAATTCAGATCTAACTTTACCCTTCTCTCCTACTCAATCTCCCCACAGGAAATACCAAATATAACTCCCCCTACTATCACTAAGAAATAAATCCTCAATGCTCTCTCTAAGGCCAAGAACACTGCATCAATGGGCTTCGATAATATACCAGGATGCCTTCTACATAGCAGGAAACATGAACTATCAGTCCCTCCGGAATTAACAGCCTCCAAACAGGCTTTGTGTCTAACAAATGGAGAACAGCAACAGCCATCCCTCTGCACAAAGGTGGGCTCTCTACAGACCCTGGAAACTACAGACCCATAAGTCTACCTAGTTTCATATGTAAACCCATGGAAAGAATTAGCATGGAAATGATTAATAATGACATAGGAAACACTGGGCTCAACCCAATTTAGTTTTATCAAGGGCATGTCATGCCTACTCAACCTGGTGGACTTCTTTGAAAATGTTACGAAAGCAATGGATGAGGGCAAAACAGCTTACATTGCCTTCCCTGACCTGGCCAAAGCATTTGACACAGTACCCCACTTGGGTATCTTTGACAAACTCAAGGGGTTATGTATAAACCCTTATGTCACCTGGTGGGTAGCCAGCAGGCTTAGAGACAGGAGTCAGGAAGTCAAAAATGGGAGTCCAGTCACAAGCACAATCCCTCAGGGATTGGTCCTGGGACCACACCTTTTTGGCATTTAATTTTCTGAAGTCAAGGTCAATGTCAAGGGGCCTCTGACTAACGAAATATGCAGATGAT